>NW_023270453.1:5855564-6120219 GCF_011800145.1 Mirounga leonina
GGGAAAACTGGACAGTGCCAGCCCGGGGCGTCTCCCCTTTCTATCCCTGCACCTCCCCCCCACCCCCCCGGCCGTCGCCTACGTGCTTCGTTGTTGTCGTTTGTACAGAATATGTCCAAGTCTCTGAAAAAGTTGGTGGAGGAGAGCCGGGAGAAGAACCAGCCGGAAGTGGACATGAGTGACCGGGGCATCTCCAACATGCTGGATGTCAACGGCTTGTGTAAGTTCTGGGGCTGGGCCTTCCCCTTGCAGCACCGGGAGGGTTTTTAAGTTTTCCAAGGAGCTGCCGGCCGCGGTATGAGAGGTGGTAATGATTCACACCGTCACGCCCTGCTTGTAAGCATCACCTGTCGAGAGAGCTTAGCTCAGAAAGTTAGCAATCAGGGTACGTTCCGTCCCGACTGGAGGACGAACCTGAGAGTCCAGGGTAAGAATCACAGACCGTTGTTGCTGGACCTCACCGTTGTCTATGCGAATTGTTGGCATTTGGGTGGATTTCCCACATAGTTTACTTAAAACCCACTTTATTTTTATTGAAAATCACTTTTGAATTATGCCTCCTTTCTCCTCATATAGTCTTCGACCCTTCAACAATTGCCACACAAAAGTTCTGTGATAACTGTTCTTATGCCTGGAGTATGTTAAACCTTTCTTGGCTCCTTACCCTTTTCTGGCTCTTTTTTTCTCCTTAGTTGAGGCGTTTGTTACCTCCTCCTCCTTGTGCTTGGCCTCTTGCCTCCAGTTTTGCTGACCCTGTGGTTTACTCACTGTATTGCTTTCTAGTGTTATTTTTCTGCAACATATCTTACCGTGTAACTCTCTCCTTTAAACCAGAGATTGCAGCTCAGATATCTTTTGGGGCCAAGGTCAGGGTGGTCATGAACTTCATAAAAAGTATCCTGTCAGAAGAGGGATGGCTGCTACATCTGCTCCTCACATCCAAACAACTGTCACCACCTGGGGATGTTGGCCTAGTGTTGCCGTAGTTGTTGTTAAGAAGACAAGAGTTCAGATTTTGACATGAAATTTCCTAATTTTTAGATGTTGGCAACTAATTCCGATATTTTAAACATACTTTATAGGTGAAATAAAACACGTCTTCAGGCCGAATGTGGCTTCAGTTTGGACCTTCTCCCTTAAACGCTTCTGGTTGTTCATTACCAACAGTAAGGCCCCAAGTTCTTTGGCGTGACATGCAAAGCCTTTCTGAATCTGACCCAAACCTCCCTTCCATGCCTTTGTCGTCCCCGCCATGCTGAACGAATTGCCCTCCTTGAACCAGGACACACTCTTTCAGGTCCTTGTGCCTTAGAAGTATCGTATCCTTCCTCTCCTCTTCCCCCCACATCCTCTCACTTATCTGTCAGGAGTCAGCCCAGACACCATACCCTTTGTGAAGCCTTCTCTGTCGGTGTCAAGCTAACAATCATCCCCTCTCTGAAGGTGGATATGCCTTGCTTCATGGCTATTGTTATACGAGATTGTGATGTGTTCTTAATCTAGATGTCTCTCGTCCACATCGGAGAGTGGGGAGAATATTGCTGTGCATTACTCATATTTGCCTTCTTTATAGTGCCTGGAACACAGTAGGTGCTCCAAAATGTTGGATGGATGAAGGAGAGCCTGATGGATTAGGCCTGAGGTTTGATGAGATCCAGACCGGGACGTGACATTGGAGAAGGAGGGGAGATGTCCAGGAGACCCTAAAAGATGATGCATTGCTCGTTAGGTATGGAGAGAGCAGAGTCAAATTTACTGTGAACCCATGGTTTGTGCCCAGGACAGGTTGGGGTTGGGGCTCTTTTTTTTTTTTTTTTTTTTAAAGATACGTATTTTTTTTTTAAATAAAGCTTTATTTTTTTTTTTTAAGATTTTATTTATTTATTCATGAGAGAGAGAGAGAGAGAGAGGCAGAGGGAGAAGCAGGCTCCCCGCTGAGCAGGGAGCCCGATGTGGGACTCGATCCCAGGACCCTGGGATCATGACCTGAGCTGAAGGCAGACGCTTAACCATCTGAGCCACCCAGGTGCCCAGGGTTGGGGCTCTTGATACATCTCTGCGAAACGACAGGGGATGAGAAGTCATAGACAGTCTGCATTTGGTAACTCTCAGGAAGATTCCTGCCACTGAGCTTTAGCTTTTGTACTCATTAGCATCTTAGCCTCTTGAGATGAGTTGGCCTCTCTCAAGTGGTGATGGCTTCTTGGTGACAGCAACAGAGCCGCTGTGTCTGGGACTGAATTGGCCATTGCAGATCTGGATGTGTGTTTGCACTGCCCCTTCCCAGCTCTGCCTAGGTCGTGGTGAGCATGGGGGGCTCTGCTATAATGAAGGACGGTGAGCACAAGCAGGAGGCCTGGCTCCCCTGTACTTTTGGCCCCATGGCTCTCTGTTCCTCAGCACTGCAGGGGAACTTCATAGCCCTTGGCTGTGAAGAGGATTCTTTATGTAATATTTGTAAGTAAGGAGAGCAGCATAGCTATTTTGGTTCCCTTGCATTATCTCTTTGAAGCCTTGCCTTGTACTGAAGAAGAAAAGATAGCCACTTGCTTCCTGAAAAAGATGTTTCCGGTGTAGTAGTAGATGGTGAAAAGCAAGATCTTTCTTCTGTTCTCCCAGAGAAGTAGCTTGAGGAAGAACAAGACTGCTTGGGGAGTTCGGTGGAAGTGAATTTGGAGATTCGACCTTCTCCAGCATCTGTGGTGTGTGGTGTGTGGTGTGTGCAGACCCAAAGAGTGGCTGCTTTCTGCCGAAACTCCCTGACGTCTGGTCTCATGGAGACTGGAAGTTTCCAGGATGCTTTCAGAAGCCCATTCCCCCATTCATTTATTGGTGATGCACATAATGCTTCCTGGATATATTTATATATTAAAATATTTGACATAGTTGCATAAACTATAGCGTAAGAATTCCCTTATTTCTTTACTAGTAAAGTTTTAACTGTATTCATGAGGTTTTGTGTCTTACTATGAAGATTAAACACAGGGAAGAGTTCACTCGCGTGGACAGAGAATGGTTATTGTGTCTCAAGGTTTTCCTTCATTATCCTTACTTTGTTGAGTTTCTCAAAAGATAAGAATTAAGTTTTGAAAATAAGAATGGGAATTTTGTTCTTACTGTAAGCACATGAACTATCTGTCTTTTTGCTTCGGAGAATTGTGTCATATAAATGCAGCACTTTACTTCCTTGAAGACAGTAAAGGGCCTTGAAAAAATGTTTTTGGGAGTTCAGGTACCAAAAGCTTTCTGATGGGGAAAACTTCATAGGCTGGAGACAGACATCAGACAGATTCTAATTTTCCGTTGAGCCAGATTCTCGATGCGGTCAGATCCCTCTCTGAGAGGCAGTGCTTACCAGTGGGGCCTTGGAGTTGCATAGGCTGGACTCAGATTCTCCATCTTGTGCATAGTGCTGTGTACTTTAGAGAAGCCGCTTAACCTTTCTGAGCCTCGAATCCTCTTCATCACATGGAAATGTAGGTACGCACTTGTTAGGACTGGATCAGTGCTTAAGGGCACTGAAGCATGTCTAGCACTTAGTGCACAGCCTGGTACTGAGTGAGCACGTACTGAATGTTAACTCTGATAGGAACATCCAGATAGAGCCGGGGAAGCCTCAGATGTAACTGGTTCCGACATAGTCGATGGACTGGACCAAGGAGAGCATGGCTAATGCGTCTGGCTCAGGCCTTTTTGTCCTATGTTGATGTTTTCTCTGGTGGCTTTTTTTTTTTTTTTTAAGATTTTATTTATTTGCGAGAGAGAGAATGAGAGACAGAGAGCATGAGAAGGGGGAGGGTCAGAGGGAGAAGCAGGCTCCCTGCCGAACAGGGAGCCCGACGTGGGACTCGATCCCGGGACTCCAGGATCATGACCTGAGCCGAAGGCAGTTGCTTAACCAACTGAGCCACCCAGGCGCCCTCTCTGGTGGCTTAATAGATCCTAGAACATTTGGCGCTTTTGTCCAGGATTCTTAAAGATTTAGATTGCTGTTTCTTTGAAATTACCCCTTCATTTTATCTTCCTTCCTATTTTTTTTCCTCACACACAGCATGAAATCTGCACACCCGTTCTCCTTAATGCTTCTAAGAGTAATGGTAGCAATTTTGTTCTCTTTATTGAAGAGATCTCATGGAGGAACTCTGCCACACTGTGGCTGTCCTCACCTGGGTGATAAAGCTGCTTTTGAAGGCTCCTGTAATCAGCTTCCGTGGGAGCAGAGAATTCCATTAGTAGCCAGGGAGACTTTTTTCATTTCGTTTATTGCCCTCTAGATGGTCAAACTTTTATCAGGTTCCCCCCCCCCGCCCCCACCAGGTTAGACTAAAGTATCTTTCAGATAAATTATAAAAAAGAAAAATAACCTGCCTTTGAGACAGTGGTCTTGCTAAAGAACCATGCAAAATAATCAACATAATCACGGGTTTTCTGGAAGGGCTGTTTCGAAAGCCCTGTTAAACCTGGAAGTGGTCACCCTGTTAGGAGTTTTTATCAATGCAGGCTGTCTCTGAGGAAAGAGAAAGGAGCTGGGAAGACCATGTCATGTTAGCTGTGATCTTTAATAAGACCTTTCCTTTTTTATTTTTCTAAGTTGCTCAGATATGCCCATCTTTGTATTTTTCAACCTGCGGGATCTTGGCCTGGGAAGCCCTTTTCCCTTTTCTCCCCAGCCAGCCTCCTCCACCCCTTGGCAGTTAGCACTTGCTGAAGGACGGAATGACCTGTCCATCCACATGGCTCCAGTCTTGGGTCACCTCCTCTGAGAAGCTCCCCAGGTGCTAATTTTAACCCACCGTCCCATCAGCCTGGTTTCAGTAGCTCTTCCGGGCCTGGTGTGCACTTGTCCAGTGCTTGGAGAAAGTTCACTGACGAAGGATAGCTCTCAGTTAAGAGTTGGGGTGAGCTAGGCTAGAAAACATAGCAGAGAAGGAACATATCCTCGGACTCTTTTGCAGACCTCGCCCCAACTCTCCAGAGGGAAGGCCTGTTACAACCAGCAGGAGCAGGCTACAAACTGTTCGGGATTCTATTTTTGATTTCAGGACAGTGTAACACTGAAAATGTCTCCCCCAGACAAGAAATAACTTACGAATAATTGGGACCCCTTTTGGTGTGACTGAACTAATAACGAGCTTTTACTATTTTTCAGTCTTTTGACATTTCAGCCATGATAGGACATGTCAGCCATGGCCTCTTTTTTGGTAAGCAGCTTTTTATCCCCCCCAGTTGTGTAACCTTGGGCAAGTCACTTAACTTCTCAGTGCCTCATGCATCTATAAAACGGGAGTAGTAAGATTAGTAGACCTTGTAGAATTGCCGTGAGTTGTCATCTGTCAAGTAGCTAGTATGGAATCTGGCCTGTCTCAGTCCGCTTGGGCTCCTGTAGCAGGACCAAGGCTGGGTGGCTTACAAGCAACAGAAATTTATTTCTTACGTTTCTGGAGGCTGGAAGTCCAAGATCAAGGCACAGGCAGGTTTGGTATTTGGTGAGGATTTACTTCCTGGCTCATAGACCGCTGTGTCCTCAGAGTCCTCCTAGGGTGAAAGGGGTAAGGGACCTCTCTCAGGTGTCTTTTATAAGGACACTAATCTCATTCCCGAGGGCTCCACCCTTATGACCTAGTTACTTCCCAAAGGCCCCCCACCTCCTAATCCCATCACAGATGGGTGTTAGGTGTCAGTATATGAATTTTGGGGGGACACAAACTTTCAATAGCATGGGACATATTAGTCTTAATATGCACTATTACTGGTATTTTAAAAATCTGTTTTATCTGTGTGTAAAAAATGGAAAACCATGTCTCTTTAGTTTTTAGAATTCTCAGTAATGGTGCTTTTTCTGGTGACCTTCACCTGCTTGTCTCTCTGTTTGATTACATCTGGGCACCCAGTGCCTCTTTGCTCACCTGCTTGAGAATTCCCAAGAAGTTAGATGGGCATGTCTGATGTGACAGGGCCAGGAGGAAAACGGTGGCCTCACCTGGCAAATTCTGAGCCCTGGACAACGTGGGAGGTGTCTGGGGAGGCAGCAGGGCATTTCATAGGATTTCGGTTGTGATGTGCTTGTGGCTTTTGAGAATGACAGGCATTAAAAATGTTAGCCATTTTTTCAACTAATAAGTAAAATACCATATATCCTCCCAATAGCTGTTTATTGAATTTATTATCATTTTTTTTCCAGGATGGGTGCTATCCAAGCCAAGTCTCTTTGGGAGTTTCCTACATATTGAATCTTTAATTGTCCATTGATAAAGTAGTAGTTGCTACGTTAAGAAAACTGTAAGCTGTCTAATGAATCTGAGGTGGTTAGATTTTTATCGTCAGAAACCGTAACACCCACTGCTTTGCCATTATCGTCAGCTCTTTATTGTGATAATCAGTGCTAGAATCGGTATGGATAATAATCGAGAGCCATATCCTGCCTCTTCTTTCCATAAATTTACATAAACCTGGTTCAAAGAAATTTGATCTTAGTATATGAGATCCACTGTTACCAAGCAAAAACTAGAGATGATTTCTCTGCGTCACCTTTGCTTCCTTGAATAGCAAGTTTGCGCAGGTTGGTTTTTTATTTTTTAAAGCAAAAGAGCATGAAGATGGGGCGGAGGAGCAGTCTGTGGAGATCAAGTGCCTGGCCGGCAGGGGTCAGTGTTGAGCCTCTGTGTTTTGCTCCCAGCTTCCTCGGGAGCCTACACACCATCTCCTGCCCCATCGTCCACTGCTACCTGGGTAGTTGCATCCTTTCTCCTCATGCCTCCTCATGCCCCTTTTATGGTACTTCACGCATGAAACTCACAGTCCACAAACCTCACCTCTGTTAGGTTCTGTCTGATCCGGAGTATCTGTAGTATTGGCATGTTTCATAACCGCCTTGCCGGCCCAAAGCAAGGCCCGGAGGCCCAGGGGCTTCTGAATGGAGAGGTGCAGACCCATCAGTGTGTTTGCCCCATGAAACATGAGGGAGAAATGGAATCTGCAGGGCCCCCCTTGGGCAGATGTCACCAGGGTGAGCTGCTTGACAATGTGAAACGGTATTTTGGATTTGAGGTATTGGTTAAACCAGGAAGACACAGGAAGGTGTAACATTCTCTGCTTTATTAGTCTGCTAGGGGCTTCCATACAAAAGAGCACAGACCGGGGGGCTTAAAGAACAGGCATTTATGTCTCACAGTGCTGGAGGCTGGGAGTCCGAGACCACAGCGTTTGCAGGGCTGGGTTTCTCCTCGGCTCTGGCGGTGTCCTCACGGGGTCTTTCTCCTGTGGACCCACGGCCGTGGTGTTTCTCTGCGTGTCCACTTCCCTCTTCTCAGAAGGACACCAGTCGTTTGGATTACAGCTCACTTGAATGGCCTCGTTTTAACTTCTTCATCTCGTTACAAGTCTTGTCTCCACATGGGGGCACATTCTGAGACACTGGGGGTTGGGCTTCGGCATACAAAGTTTAGGGGGCCACAGTTCAGCTCATAGCATCTACATGAGAGGTGTTGAATGATCTACGTGTGAGTGCTTAGGTTGCTTATGCTTTTATAATATCACCCTTCCGGGCAGATGATAATAGTCCGTGTTCTACCGGCTGGGGAAGCAGAAAGTTCTCTGGAGCCCCAGCACCACATAGGTAGTGGTGGAGTGGGAGTTCACGCTCAAGTGTGGCCCACACTTTGTTCCATACACTGTACCGTGTTGTTTGCACCCCTGAAGTGCGACAGGGGCTGGTTCAGGTGTGAAGGAGTGGTGATTGTCGGGGCTGACTGGCGCCACAGGCCTGACCTCAAGGCCTTCAGTTGCAGAATTCTTTAAAAACACTGTACTAGGCAAATAAAACGTGTCATTCGGCCAGCCCTGCCAGCTTAGAAGCGTAGGTTTATCATGCTGTTGCTGAATTTTAATGGTTGAAGAAAACACTAGAAGCAACTCTTTTATCTGGTCAATGTGACCCTCCCCCTTTCCTTACAGTTTTCTGAAAAACCATTAATTTTAACTGAATTTAATGATCAGATGTGAGATCTCTTTACTGTATACGGATTCATTTTTTCTGTCCTCAAACAGAACGTTAGCTTAAAACACTGTGAAGTATGGTGCTGGAGAGATTCTGTTGGGGAAATACTGGTTCTTAGAATAAACCTGAATACACGAAATGTTAACTTTAGTTATAATCTACCTGTACTTCATAAAGAACCTTTTCATTTACTATATTTCTCTTCATATCTGTTAATTATTTCTCTGGACTCAGAATAGTTTATAACTTTACAGCTAAAGTGAGTCAAATGAAAGGCACACATCACACCAGCTAATTGGGAAGGGGTCTTGGCCTCTCAGACCAGAGACTGGTAACATGCTTTGCAACCACAGCATATGAATGGTTGTTTTGCAGATACTCATATGTCAAGTGGTTTTTTTCAGAGCTGTAAATATTTAAGCCCTCAGGTTATGAGGAAGATACCTGTTTAACCTATTAAAAATTTGTATCCTTCCAATTGTGCATCCTTTATCAGAAGCTTTCAAAATAATTGATAATATAATTAAAATATGCTATATATACATACTATACAAATACATTACTTACCATGTGCCAGGTTATTGTACTAAAGCTCTCCTTATGGATTATTTTTTTTAAAGATTTATTTATTTTTGAGAGAGCACATCCAAGCAGGGAGGAGCAGCAAGAGAGGGAGAGAGAGAGAATCTCAAGCAGACTCCCCGCTGAGCATGGATTCCCAACACGGGGCTCGATCCCAGGACCCCGGGATCATGACCTGAGCCAAAGTCAGACGCTTAACCGACTGAGCCCCCCCAGGCGCCCCTTACTGATTATTTCTTTTAAACCCACAGTTTCATCATGATTGTTGTCATCCTCATCATCCAGTTTAGAGCTGAACTAAAGTTAACTTGCTTCCAGTCACATAGCTAATAAGAATAGAGCCAGGATTTGAACCCAGGTAGTCAGGCTTTAGAAACTGTGCTCTTAGCTTACGCTGTCTGGCCTCATGTCACCATCATTTTTGACAGGCACATGTACCTGCAAAGATGAAACAGCTAACTCACCAAGCGTACACAGAGTGACTACTGACAGTCCAATCCTGTTCTAGAAGCCGTGGTACCTGCTCTCTGTGGGCTAATAATTCTGTATTGATGTAGGAATGCATTTGGGGATGCTGACCTGCCCATGCTGACTGGGCCAAGGAAACAGGAACCTTCTTTCTCAAACACTTACACATACTTTATTTATTTATTTATTTTTTAAAGATCTTATTTATTTATTTATTTGAGAGAGAGAGAGAGAGCGAGAGCACATGAGAGGGGGGAGGGTCAGAGGGAGAAGCAGGCTCCCCGCCGAGCAGGGAGCCCGATGCGGGACTCGATCCCGGGACTCTGGGATCGTGACCTGAGCCAAAGGCAGTTGCTTAACCAACTGAGCCACCCAGGCGCCCTAAAAATTTTATTTATTTATTTGAGAGAGAGAGAGTGCAAGCACGAGTGGGGGGAAGGGGCAGAGGAAGAGGGAGAAGCAGACTCTCCGCTGAGCGTGGAGCCTGACGTGGGGCTCGATCCCGGCACTGCGAGATCATGACCTGAGCCAAAGTCAGACGCTTAACCGACTGAGCCACCCAGGCGCCCCCTTACACATACTTTAAAAAAAAAAAAATCCACTTCAGAAACACTTTATTGAAGCGTTCATTTGGATCAGTGTATATGTCTCGATACAGCGTGACACATTTTTAAACCAACAGCCTGGGAAGCCTTGCACCTCCCGCTCATTATCCCTTCAAGGATGCACACTGTCCTGACTCCGAAAACATAGTTTTGCCTCTTTTTATACATCATTAAATAAAAGAGGATTATATGTGCTCACTCTTGAGTATCTGATTCTCTTGCTTAGCATCATGTGAGGTTCATTCATGCTGTAAAGTTGGCTTTAGGTCCAGCGTGTGAGTTCTGCCTCAGTTCATTCCTTCACTCCCCTGTGGCCAGACATTTGGGTCATTTCCAGATGAGGGCGGTCATGAATGATGCTGCTTTGAACCTCTGAACCCAGGTCTTTGGGTGAACACACATAATCATTTCTGTAGGTTATGGACCCAGGAATGGAATTGTTGGTTCAGGAATGTGCTCTTCCATACTTTTAAAAATGGAAGGCAAGAATCACCAAAATGGGCAAGACTCTCGAAACTTCTACGACAGGCAAAGGGTGAATGTTGTTAACGCGTAGTGAGATCTTGCAGCCCATGCTGGCCAGGTCAGGTGCTTGTTCTGTATGTTGCCCTCTTCCCAGAAGGCTTGTTTGCACCTCAAGCCTGTCTCTGAGAAGTACCTTGTTTGTCGGTCAGTACCTTCTCTACTACTAGCTTGCCAACTTGGCTGCAAATTAGACCCACCTAGGGAACTTTTCAACTTCCTAATGCTTAGGCCACACCCCAGACTGATTAAAGGAGAAGCTCTGAGTGTGGAAACAGGTGTCAGAAGTTTTGCTTAAACCAGTGAGTTTGCCTCCTTCCACACCATAGTTGTGCAGTCACTGTTCAAACTCCTCTTGTTCATTTTTGGCCTGTGGGAGCCTCTTCTAGTTGGTTCTCCCATCCACTTGACCTGGTCTTTCCATTGGAAGGACTGTCTTCAGACAGCTTCCTTGCCATCTGCAGTACCAGGCTGTTCCCGATGTGTCTAAATTCCAGCCCCAGACCTAGAATCAGCCAGTCCTCTAAGAAACCCTGTTGGGGTGCCTGGGTGGCTCAGTCGGTTAAGCGTCTGCCTTCAGCTCAGGTCATGATCCCAGGGTCCTGGGATTGAGCCCCTCATCAGGCTCCCTGCTCAGAGGGGAGCCTGCTTCTCCCTCTCCCTCTGCCTTCTGCTCCCCCTGCTTGTGCTCTCTTTCTCTCTCTGTCAAGTAAATAAATAAAAAATCTTAAAAAACAAAACAAAAACAGAAACCCTGTTTTTGTTTGTCTGTCTTAGAGGGAAGTATAAATATTAGCCCCAATCTGGGCTCTAGGGTACTCCTCACTGCTGGGCCGTTCGTGTTTTTTAGGACTTTTTAAATGGATAGGGCTAAGTTAAAACCATATTTTTTTTTTTCGTTTATAAAATGTTTATTGAAGTTTTTTGCCTATTTTTTAATTTTATTTTTTAATTTTTATTCTTATGTTAATCACCATGCATTACATCATTAGTTTTAGATGAAGTGTTCCGTGATTCATTGTTTGTGCATAACAACCAGTGCTCCATGCAGAATGTGCCTTCTTCAATACCCACCACCAGGCTAACCCATCCTCCCACCCCCCTCCCCTCTAGAACCCTGTTTGTTTTTCAGAGTCCATCGTCTCTCATGGTTCGTCTACCCCTCCGATTTCCCCCGCTTCATTCTTCCCCTCCTGCTACCTTCTTCTTTTTTTTTTTTCTTAACATATATTGCATTATTTGTTTCAGAGGTACAGATCTGAGATTCAACAGTCTTGCACAATTCACAGCGCTTACCAGAGCACATACCCTCCCCAGTGTCTATCACCCAGTCACTCCACTTCAACAACACTCAGTTTGTTTCCTGCGATCAAGAATTCCTCATATCAGTGAGATCATATGATACCTGTCTTTCTCTGTAAAACCATATTTTTAAAGATAAAATATCTAGTGAGTTCTGATTCAAATATAGGACTGCAAAGGCTTTTCCTTCTACATTACACGTCTGTTGTGTGTCTTCCATGCTGAGAATCCTGATTCTCGGGGATACAAATAGTGAGAGAACTAGAATGGCTCAGAGTTTCTGACTTGGTATGTTGGTATGTTACACGCAATTGTCAGTACTAAGATCCCCACTGATCTTGCTGAAAACCGTTGTTTTGTGTGTATACTCTCCCCTCCTGTTTTTGTTTTTATCGGACTTTATTTTTTAAAGCAGTTTCCCCTGTCATTAACATCTGACTTAAGTGTGGTGATTTATTAAAATTGATGGGCCAGTGTCCAGAAATTATTAACTGTAGTCCATAGTTTCTTCCGTGTTGTAACATTCTCTGGGTTTTAACAAATGCGTAATGTCTTACAGGATGGTTTCACTGCCCTAAATATCCTCTGCACTCCACTTACTTTGCTCTCTCTCCCTTATTACCTCCCTGCAAACCCCAGGCAACCATTGGAATTTTATGTCTGTAGTTTCGTTTTTTCCAGAATGTCATATAGTTGAAATCCTATAGTATGTAATCTTTATAGAAAGTCTTCTTTTACTTAGCGATGTGGATTTAAGGTTCTGTGTCTTTTCTTGGCTTGATGGCTCATATCTTTTTATTATTTAGAAATTTTTTTTTAGTATAGTTGACACACAATGTTATATTAGCTTCAGGTGTACAACGTAGTGATGAAACTTCTGATTTCCTTATGCTATGCTCACCACAGGTGTAGCTACCCTCTGTCACCATACAACGCTATTATGGTATCACGGACTGTATTCCCTGTGTTGTACCTTTTTTTTTCTTTTTCTCTTTTTTTTTTTTTTTTGAGAGAGAGAGAGAGTGGGAGTATGGTGGCGGGAGGGGCAGAGGGAGAGAGAATCTTAAGCAGGCTCCACGATGAGCGTGGAGCCCCAATGTGGGGCTCGATCTCACGACCTGAGCCAAAATCAAGAGTCAGATGCTTAACCGACTGAGCCGCCCAGGCGCCCACCCCATACTGTACATTTTATTCCCATGACTTACTCCATAACTGAAAGCCTGAATCTCCTACTCCTCTTCCCTCTGGCAACCATCAGTTTGTTCTCTGTATTTGCAAGTCTGATCTGCTTTTTGTTTTTTTATTCATTTGTTTTTTTTTACATATCTTTGTATTATTGAATAACGCTCCATTGTCTGGATGTGCCACAGTTAACTTACCCGCTCTCCCACTGAAGGGCATCTTGGTGGCTTCCAAGTTTGGGCACTTATGAATAAAGCTGCTGTAAACATCCATGTGCAGATTTTTGTGTGGTTACAGTTTTTTAACTCGTTTGCATAAATACCAAGGAACACAATTGTTAGATCATATGGTAAGAGTATAGTTCGTTTAATAAGAAACTGACAAAATGTCTCCCAAAGTGGCTCTACCATTTTGTGTTCCTTCAAGTGATGTATGAGAGTTCTTTCTGTTTCTCCTCACCAGAATTTGGTGGTGTCAGTGCCCTGGATTTTAACCATTCTAATAGGTGTGTCGTGGTATCTCGTTGTTTTAATTTCTGATTCCTTAATGGCATATGATATAGACAGTATTTTCACATGCTTATTTGCCATTTGTAGATCTTCTTCGATGAGGTGTCTGTTAAGTTCTTTGGCCCTTTTTTTAATTGGGTTGTTTTATTGTTGAGTTTTAAAAATTATTTGTGTATATTAGACGGGAGTCCTATGTCAGATATTTGTTTTGCAAAAATTTTGTCCGTTTCTCTTTTCATTTTCTTACCATTATCTTTCACAAAGGAGAAATTCTAAATTTTAGTGAAGTCTCACTACCTTTTTGTTTCTGGATAGTGTGTTTAGTGCTATCTAAAAAGTCATTTCCAAATCTGGGGCCACCTTGATTTTCTCCTGTGTTGTATGCTAGAAGTCTTAAGGTTTTGCATTTTACATTTAGGTCTGTGATACATTTTGAGTTAATTCTTGTGAAAGGTGTAAGTTCTGTGTCTAGATTGTTTTTGTTTGTTTTTGGCATGTGGATGTCTAGTTCTCCAAGCACCACTTGTTGAAAAGATACCTTTTTTCCACTGAATTACTTTTGCTCCTTTGTGAAAGAGCGACTGTATTCGCGTGGGTCTGTTTCTAGGCCCTCTTCTGCTCCATTGATCTCTCTGTTCTTTGACCAGTACCACACTGTCTTTATTACAGTGACTTTATAGTAAATTTTGAAGTTGGGGAGTGTCAATTTTCTGAGTTTGTTTTTCTTCTTCAGTATTTTATTGGCTCTTCTGAGTCTTTTGCCTTTCCGTATAAACTTTAATTTATTGACATCCACAGAATAAACTTGCTGGGATTTTAATTGGGATTACATTGCATCTGTAGATTATGGATATAGAGTTCTTCATAATCCTTTATTATCCTTTTTTTTTTTTTAAAGATTTTATTTATTTATTTGAGAGAGAGAATGAGAGAGAGCACATGAGAGAGGGGAGGGTCAGAGGGAGAAGCAGACTCCCTGCTGAGCAGGGAGCCCGATGCGGGACTTGATCCAGGGACTCCGGGATCATGACCTGAGCCGAAGGCAGTCGCTTAACCAACTGAGCCACCCAGGCGCCCCTTTATTATCCTTTTTAACATTAACGAGATCAGTAATGATGGCCTTCCTTTTATTTCTGATATTAGTAATTTGTGCTGCTGCTTTTTTTTTTTCCTGGTTAACTTGGCTGCAGGTTTATCAATTTTATTGATCTTTCAAAGAACCAACTTGATATTCTCTATTGATTTCCTGTTTTCAGTTTCTTGGTTCCTGCTCTAGTATTTATTATCTCTTTTCTTCTGTTTGCTTTGGATTTAATTTGTTCTCATTTTTCTGGTTTCCTAAAATGGAAGCTTAGATTACTTGTTTTAAAGATGTTCATTCTTTTCTGATATATGTATCAATGCTGTAAGCTTCCTAATAAGCACTGCTTTTCGTGGATTCCACACATTTTACTAAAATACTAGTTCATTTTCACTTAGTTCAAAATATTTTAAATTTCTCTTGAGATTTCTTCTTTGACCCATGTATTATTTAGAAGTATGTTGTTAATCTCTACATATTTGGGGATTTTCTGGGTATTTTTCTATTACTGTTTTTTAATTCAACTTCATTGTGGTTTGAGAGCATACATTATATGATTTCTGTTTTGTTTTTGTTTTTGTTTTTTAATTAAGTAGGCTCCAGGCCCAGCATGGAGCCCAACTCGGGGCTTGAACTAACGACCCAGAGATCAAGACCTGAGCTAAGATCAAGAGTCAGACACTTAACCAACTGAGGCACCCAGCTGCCCCTGATATCTGTTATTTAAAAAATTTTTTTAAAGGTTTATTATTTATTTTAGAGAGAGAAAAAGAGAGAGTGAGAGAGTGCTCCAGCGGGAGCAGGGGGGCAGAGGGAGAGGGAGAGAGAGAATCCTCAATCAGACTCCCCGCTAAGCCCAGAGCCCGACGTGGGGCTTGATTCCAGGACCTTGAGATTGTGACCTGAGCCAAAACCAAGAGCCTGCCGCTTAACTGACTGAGCCACCCAGGTGCTCCTGTTATTTTAAATCTGTTAAGGTGTGTTGTACGATCCAGAATGTGGTCTGTCTTGGTGAATGCTCTGTGTGAGCCTGAGAAGAATGTGTATTCTATCGTTGATGTATTCTGCTGATGAAGTATTTTACAAATGTCAGTTAGGTACGATTGATGTTGCTTAGTTTTTCTGCCTGTTGGACCTGTCAGTTACTGATAGAGGGGTGTTGAAGTGTCCAACTACCATAATTCATTTGCCTGTTTCTCCTTGCAGTTCTGTTAGCTTTTACGTTATGTATTTTGATGCTCCGTTGTTAGGTGCATGAACAGTGAGGATTATTAAGTCTCATTGGATAAGTGATCCCTTTATCATTATGTAATCCCCTATTTATTCTTGATAATATTCTTTGCTCTAAAGTCTATCTGAAATTAATATGCCTATCTGGCTTTTCCTTTTTGTTTTTAAGTGTTAGCGTGGTATATCTTTCTCTGTTCTGTTACTTTTAAACTATCAGTGGCTTCATATTTAAAGTGGGTTTATTTCAGACAACATAGAATCAGATCTTATTTTTTATTCACTCTGATAGTCTCCTTTAATTGGTATATTTAGACCATTCACATTTAAAATGATTATCAATATACTTGGATGAATTTTTATCTTATTTATAGCTTTTCTATTTGTTATTATGGTTCTTTGTTCTTTTTTGTCTTTTTCTGCTTTCTCTGGTTTTGGTGGAGAATTAGATTTTTCTTTCTTTTTTTTTTTTTTTTTTACCTCTTCTAGCGTATCAGTTATATTTTTTTAATTTTTTAGTGGTTGCCCAAGAGTCTGCAATATACTTTACAGCTAATTTACTTTTTTATTTTTAAAATTTTTAAAAGATTTTATTTATTTATTTGACACAGAGAGAGACAGTGAGAGAGGGAACACAAGCAGGGGGAGTGGGAGAGGGAGAAGCAGGCTTCCTGCTGAGCAGGGAGCCCGATGTGGGGCTTGATCCCAGGACCCTGGGACCATGACCTGAGCCGAAGGCAGACGCTTAACGACTAAGCCACCCAGGCGCCCCTTTACAGCTAATTTAAATCTACTTTCAACTATACTACTTAATTGTACAGGCACTGTAAACAGTATTCTTTCTCTCTCTCTTTTTTTTTACAATGTCATTTAATGAATGAATGATTGATGGATTGATTGAGTGTCGTTGGCACACAGTTTTACATCAGTTTCAAGCATACAATGTAGTGATTTGACAAAGTTATACATTATGCTGTGTTCACCACAAGGTGGGTACTATCTGTCCTGATACATCACTATTACAGTATCATTGACTATATTCCTTATAGTCAATGTGCCTTTTATTCCTGTGACTTATGCTTACCTTCTGGCAACCATCAGTTTGTTCTCTGTATTTATAGGTCTGATTCTGTTTTTTGTTCGTTCATTTATTATTATGTTTTAGATTCCACTTATGAGTGGAATCATATAAAATTTGTCTTCCCCAGTCTGACTTATTTCACTTAGCATAATACACTTTAGGTCCATTCATATTGTCTCAAATGACATAACATCATTCTTTTTTATGGCTCTGTAATAATTCATGGATGTCGGTGTGTATATATATGTACACCATGTCTTCCTTATCCATTCGTCCATTGATGGACACTTAGACTGCTTCCATATCTTGACTATTGTTAATAATGCTGCAGTAAACATAGGGGTGCATATATCTTTTTGAATTAGTGAACAGTATCCTCATTCCTACCTCTTGTCACTTAGTACATTGCTGTCATTCATTTTATGTATTCATAAGCAATAATCAACCAATACATTGTTTGCTATAATTATAAAGTTATCTATGTGACTAGTTAATAATAACTTTATATAACTTTTATTCCTTTTCTAAATGTCTACCTTTCTTTATGTAGTTCTGAGTTTCTGACCTTTATTTCATGTTTACCATTTGCCTCTGAAGACCTTTTTTTTTTTTTTTTTTTTAAGAGAGAGCGTGCATGCATGCATGTGTGAGTGGGAGCCGGGGGAAGGGACAGAGGGAGAGAATGAATCTTAAGTAGGCTCCACACTCAGCATGGTGCAGGGCTTGATCTCACGACCGCAAGCTCATGACCTGAGCCAGAACCAAGAGTCATGCTTAACCGACTGAGCCACTCAGGCACCCCCTGGAGAACTTCTTTTAATATTTTTTCTCAAAGCAAATCCATTGGCAATGGTTTCCCTCAATTTTTCTTAGTATGAGAAAGTCAAGGATAATTTTGCTGGGTGGAGACTTGGTGGCTGATGGGTTTGTTTCTTCAACACTTAAGTATTTGATTCTATTCTCTTCTTCCATGCATGGTTTCTGAAAAGAAGGCCAATGTAGTTTTTATTCTTGTTCATATATAAGTAGTGTTTTGTCTTTTTTTCCTCTCTGGATTCTTTAAATGTTTACTCTTTGTCTTTGATTTTCTTCAGTTTGAATATGGTATACCTAGGTACAAATTTTTTGGTAATTATACTTGTAGGTAAATAGCCTATCCTTAACTTTTGGTAAATATTCAAGGTGGATATGTTGGTTTGGTGGTTTGGGTCTATCATTAAATTTGGAAAATTCTCAGCCATTAGAACTTGAAGTATTTCTTCTGTTCCTTTCTCTCCCTCTTTTTTTTTGGCTCTGGTATTCCTGTTATGTGTATATTATACCTATAGTAGTTGTCCCATAGTTTTTGGATATTCTGTTCCATTATTTTAATTCTTTTTTCTCTTTGTTTTTCAGTTTGTCAAGTTTATGTTGACTTATCTTCAAGCTCACATGACTGTGTCAAATCTGCTGATATGCTCATCAAAGACATTTATTGATCTGTTTGGATTTCTGACATTTCCTTTTGATTCTTAGAGTTGCCTTCTCTCTGCTTACGTTATGTGTTGGTTTCTTGCATGTTGGCTAATTTTCCACTAAAGCCTTCACATATCAATCAGAGTTATCTTCTGTCCCCATTCTGGTAATTCCAAAGGCTTTGTCCTGAGTCTGGTTCTGTTGCTTGCCTTGTCTCTTTAGACTATGTTTTTGCCTTTTAGTTTGCCTTGTAATTTTGTTGAAAGCCAGACATGATGCCTTAGGAAAAAGGAACTGAGGTAAAAAGGCCTTTAATGTGAGGTTTGTTTGCTGTACGTATAGGATTCATAGGCTAGAATTTCCTCCATTATTCTTGTTTTTGTCTTTCCTGTTGTCTTTGGGTTTCTTAGAGATTCCTTCTTAGTAGTGTTTGATCATTGTAGTTTTTTAGCTATAATCTTATCATGTGGGAACCCTATTGATGAGGTGTGGGAAGGGGAGAAGTTTTCTAAAATTCTGTTAGTAAGCTTGGGCTCCTGGGCCGTGACCTTCCAAAATGCTTTCCAGCATTTTTCTTTCCTTAGGTGAAATAGGAAGGTGAGAGGAGGCCGGAGTTGGGTATTACCTTCTCCCATGTTGGTTGGGGTCCAGTAAATCATTTCTTCTTTTTTAAGGAGAACAGAATGCTTTGGTCTCACTTCAGGGTTGTTGTGTATTCCCTTCCTCTGCAAGAAGCAACAAGGGATTTTTCTCATTGATTTTTCACCCTGAGAACCTGGTGGGGTTCCTAGAGCCTGGGTCCCCAGGAGTTTTTCTCTCTCACGCTATTTGATAGCATACTCTCTGAAATGAGTCAGCTACCCCATAAGCGTTCCTATCATTTGCTGGCTCTAGTGGCGGTTTCTGCTGTTGGGAAGCTGTGATTCTCAACCACCTGTCTCTACAGTTTCCAGTATGACGGTTTGCTCTGTGACCTCAGTTCTCTAATGGATCAAAGAATGGTTGCTTATATTCTGTTTAATCAACGTTTTTCTTGTGAGGATGGGAGTGATGCTAGCTGGAAACCAGATACAACTCTCATAAAGAATTATAATATGGTTCCATATTTTTTTTTTTAAAGATTTTATTTATTTATTTGAGACAGAATGAGAGAGAGAGAGAGAGAGCACACGAGAGGGGGGAGGGTTAGAGGGAGAAGCAGACTCCCCGCCGAGCAGGGAGCCTGATGCGGGACTCAATCCCGGGACTCCAGGATCATGACCTGAGCCGAAGGCAGTCGCTTAACCGACTGAGCCACCCAGGCGCCCTCATATTTTTTAATACATGGGCCATATCTAAACTTTTAGTGCATATATCCATTATTATACTCTCTCTGTTTAACTGTCATCTACCCTTAGTTGTACAGATACCTATATATTTTATACCTACATACATTTACACTGGCCCTCAAGTCAGTCTCTTTTGTTATTTTGATTGCTTGAGCTTCATATTTGATAGATTTTGTAGGAAGGGCCAAAAAATGAATATTTCCAGGGTTTTTTGCATGTTCATGATAGATAAGTGTTTGTACCCTTCTTACTTAAAGGTCAATTTTATTGGATTATAGACTCACAGTTTCTTTCCTGGAGGTTTTTTTGTTTTGTTTTGTTTTAAGATTTTATTTATTTATTTGAGAGAGAGAACACAAGTGGCGGGGTATGGGGGCAGAGGGAGAAGCAGACTCCCCACTGAGCAAGGAGCCTGACAGGGGGCTTGATCCCAGGACCCTGGGATCATAACCTGAGCTGAAGGCAGATGCTCAGTTGACTGAGCCACTCAGATGCCTCACAGATAGTTTGTTTTCAGTGTTGAGTTGTATAAGTTCTTTATATATTTTGGATATTAACCTCTTATTGGGTATATCGTTTGCAGATATCTTCACCCATTCAGTAGCTTGCCTTTTTGTTTTACTGATGGCTTCCTTCTTTTTGCAAAAGCCTTTTAGTTTGATGTAGTCCCAATAGTTTATTTTTGCTTTTGTTGCCCTTGCCTGAGGAGACAGATCCAAAAGTTGACTGTGTTTTATTTTAGGAGTTTTATGGTTTCATGTCTTACATTTAGGCCTTAAATCCATTTTGAATCTATTTTTTTATGTGGTATAAGAAAGTGGTTCAGTTTTTAAAAAAAATTTTTTATTGTTACGTTAATCACCATACATTACATCATTAGTTTTTGATGTAGTGTTCCATGATTCATTGTTTGTGCATAACACCCAGTACTCCATGCAGAACATGCCCTCTTTAATACCCATCACCAGGCTAACCCATCCTCCCACCCCCCCCTCCCCTCTAGAACCCTGTTTGTTTTTCAGAGTCCATCGTCTCTTATGGTACATCTCCCCCTCCGATTATCCCCCCTTCATTCTTCTCTTCCTGCTATCTTCTTTTTTTTTTCCTTAACATATATTGCATTATTTGTTTCAGAGGTTCAGATCTGTGATTCAACAGTTTTGCACAATTCACAGCGCTCACCATAGCACATACCCTCCCCAATGTCTGTTATCCAGCCACCCCATCCCTCCCACGCCCCACCACTCCAACAACCCCCAGTTTGTTTCCTGAGATTAAGAATTCCTCATATCAGTGAGGTCATATGATACATGTCTTTCTCTGATTGACTTATTTTGCTCAGCATAACACTCTCCAGTTCTATCCACGTTGATGCAAATGGCAAGATCTCATTCCTTTTGATGGCTGCGTAATATTCCATTGTATATATATACCACATCTTCTTTATCCATTCATCTGTCGATGGACATCTTGGCTCCTTCCATAGTTTGGCTATTGTGGACATTGCTGCTATAAACATCGGGGTGCACGTACCACTTCGGATCCCTACATTTGTATCTTTGGGGTAAATGCCCAGTAGTGCAATTGCTGGGTCGTAGGGTAGCTCTATTTTCAACTTTTTGAGGAACCTCCATACTGTTTTCCAGAGTGGCTACACCAGCTTGCATTCCCACCAACAGCGTAGGAGGGTTCCCCTTTCTCCTCATCCCCGCCAACATCTGTCCTTTCCTGACTTGTTAACTTTAGCCATTCTGACTGGTGTGAGGTGGTATCTCATTGATTTGGATTTCCTTGATGCCAAGCGATGTTGAGCACTTTTTCATGTGTCTGTTGGCCATTTGGATGTCTTCTTTGGAAAAATATCTGTTCGTGTCTTCTGCCCATTTCTTGATTGTATTATTTGTTCTTTGGGTGTTGAGTTTGATAAGTTCTTTATAGATTTTGGGTAAGCCCTTTATCTGATATGTCATTTGCAAATATCTTCTCCCATTCTGTCGGTTGTCTTTTGGTTTTGTTGACTGTTTCTTTTGCTGTGCAAAAGCTTTTTATCTTGATGAAGTCCAAATAGTTCATTTTTGATCTTGCTTCCCTTGCCATTGGCAATGTTTCTAGGAAGAAGTTGCTGCGGCTGAGGTCGAAGAGGTTGCTGCCTGTGTTCTCCTTTAGGATTTGGATGGACTCCTGTCTCACGTTTAGGTCTTTCAACCATTTGGAGTCTATTTTTGTGTGTGGTGTAAGGAAATGGTCCAGTTTCATTCTTCTGCATGTGCCTGTCCAATTTTCCCAACACCATTTGTTGAAGAGACTGTCTTTTTTCCACTGGCCATTCTTCCCTGCTTTGTCAAAGATTAGTTGACCATAGAGTTGGGGGTCCATTTCTGGGCTGTCTATTCTGTTGCATTGATCTATGTGTTCTCAATGGGGAAAAACAGAGAGCTTTCCCCCTAAGGTCAGGAACACGGCAGGGATGTCCACTATCACCACTGCTATTCAACATAGTACTAGACGTCCTAGCCACAGCAATCAGACAACAAAAAGAAATAAAAGGCATCCGAATCGGCAAAGAAATCATACTCTCTCTTTACCTTTAACCATGACATTTTAATTATGTGTCTTGGTCTGAGTTTCTTTGGGTTCATCTTGTTTGTGACTTTCTGTGATCCTGGAACTGGATGGCTCTTTCCTTTCATAGGTTAAGGAAGTTTTTAGCTCTTAATTCTTCAGATGAGTTTTCTTTCCCTTTCTCTCTGTCTACTTTGGGGACCCTTGAAATGGAACGTTGTATGCATGATGTTGTACAGAGAGGTCTCTTAAACTGTTCTGTTTAAATTTTTTTTTTTTTTTCCCTTGGGTGATTCCACTCCCCTGCCTTCTAGGTCACTGATCTGTTCTTTTGCATCCTCAATTCTGCTGTTGATTCCCCCTACTATATTTTTCATTTCAGTGATTGTATTCTTCAGCTCTGAGTGGTTCTTTTTTATATTTTGTCTTTTTCTTCAAGTGAGAAAGTGTGTTTATCCATTTTTCTCCCAAGTTTGATGGTTTTCTTTATAAACATGATTTTGAACTCTTTATGAGGTAGATTGTTTATTTTCCTTTCATCTAGTTCTTTTCCCAAGATTCTGTGTTATTCTTTCATTTGGAACATATTCCTCCGCCTCCTCATTTTGCCTGATTCTGATTGTCTCCCTGTACTAGGTTGATCACTTACATCTCTCTGTCTTGAAGGAGTGGCCTTCTTAGAAGATGTCATGTTGGGCACAGAAGTGCAGTCCCCTTGGTTACCAGAACCAGGATTTCCTAGGATGTCCCCTGTGTGGGCTGTGTGTGCCCTTCTATTATGTGTGGACCATGACTGTCAGTGGGCATGCTGTTTAGGGGTTTGCTCCCAGTGTGGCTGGCTGTGAGGCCACGGGTTGGAGTGGTTGGGATCCCTGCCCCAAATGGCAGCCACTTTGAGTGGGGCAGTGGTTCAGACAGAGGCCATTTGCTGAGTGGATATAGCAGGTTAGGGACTATTTTGAATGGGTATCTGCAGAGGCAGGTGGGTTGGGTGGGCTGGTCTGTAGGGGAATCCTGAGGCAAAGTAAGTTGTACTAGCAAGGTAGGTGGATAGTGTCAGAAATGGCATCTGCCAGTGCTCAGCCAGGTAGGCAGGAGAGTAAGAAAAATAGCAATCACCAGTGCTTCCATTCCTGGAAGAAGTTCCTTTAGATCCCTGTTTCTCCAGCATACCCCCTAAAATTAGTCATAAATCTTCACATTTGGCCCAGGTACTTTTCAAACTGCTGCTTCTTTGATGGATCTTAGAGCGAGTGAATCTGTGTGTGGCTTCTTTAGGAACTGAGTCTTGGTTTCCTGCAGCCCTAGAGAGCTCTCCCTGAGTTAAGCACTCCTGATTTACAAAGCCAGACATTGTGGGGACTTGTCTTCCCAGTGTAGATGCCCCGGGAGGGGCTGCCTGATGTGGGTCTTGAACTTCTCACTTCTCAGGGAGGACCTCTCTCTGATAACCCTCCCACCTGTGGGTCGCTGTGCCAGGGGTGTGGGTCCCAACCAGACCGAGTCCCTGCCTCTCCCTTCTTGATGTGGCTTTTTCCTTATGGCTTTAGCTGTGGAATGGCTGTTCTCATAGTCTTCATGTCATTCTCAGAGAGAGTTGCTCTGTGTGTGTTGGAGAAATGTCAGTGGAAGCAGAGAACCACTGCCCCACCAGAGAAATGAGGAATCAGAGAGAAATATCTACCATTGGACCCTAGGAAGGAAAAAAAAAACAAACTTCTGCCCTACCTGTTTACCTGCAGGGATACATGAAAGTTGAGAATGTATCATCTTGTCTGAATTGGAAAGCATGCACATTGATACTGTCCAGGTCTTCATTTAAAAAAAAAATTATTTAAATTCCAGTTAGTTAACATACAGTGTAATATTAGTGTCAGGTGTACAATGTAGTGATTCAACACTTCAGTGTAACACTCAGTGCTCATTACGACAAGTGCCCTCCTTAACCTCCTTCGCCTGTTTCATCCATCCTCCCACCCACCTCCCCTCTGCTAACCATCTATAGTTAAGAGTCTGTTTCTTCATTGGCCTCTCTCTCTTTTTTCCCCCTTTGCTTGTTTGTTTTGTTTCTTAAATTACACATACAAGTGAGATCATACGGTATTTGTCTTTGTCTGGCTTTTTTTTGCTTAGCATCATGCTCTATGGATCCATCCATGTCTTTGCAAAAGGCAAGATATCATTCTTTTTTATGGCTGAGTAATATTCCATTGCATATATATATACACACACACACACATACACACCACATTTTCTTTATTCATTCATCAGTTGATGGACATTTGGTCTGTTTCTGTAATTCAGCTACTGTAGATGTTGCTGCTCTAATCATTGGGGTACATGTATCCATTTGAATTAGTATTTGTTTGTATTCTTTGGGTAAATACCTAGTAGTGCAATTCCTGGATCACAGGGTAGATCTGTTTTTAACTTTTTGAGGAACCTCCATACTGTTCTCCACAGCGGCTGCACCAGTTTGCATTCCCACCAACAGTGCACGATGCTTCCTTTTTTTCCACATCCTTGCCAACACCTGTTCTTTTTTGTGTTGTTGATTTTAGCCATTCTTCATTTTGGTAAAAAATGAACCTATGGATTAAGCCTCTTATTTATCTTTTGGATGTCTGGAAATGTTGTACAGTTGGCTGTTTGTTGACATGTTTGCTTTATTTGGCCAATAAAAACCAGAGCGAGAATTGATCAGGTTTTAGTCTGGAAACAAACTTTTTTTTAAAAATTTTATTTTATATTTTTTATTTATTAACATATAATGTATTATTTGTTTCAGAGGTGCAGGTCTGTGATTCGTCAGTCTTACACAATTCACAGTGCTCACCATAACACATACCCTCCCCAGTGTCCATCACCCACCCCACCCATCCCTCCCACCCCTCTCCCCTCCAGCAACCCTCAGTTTGTTTCCTGAGATTAAGGGTCTCTTATGGTTTGTGTCCCTCTCTGGTTTCATCTTGTTTCATTTTTCCCTCCCTTCCCCTATGATCCTCTGTCTTGTTTCTCAAATTCTTCATGTGAGTGAGATCATGTGATAATTGTCTTTCTCATTGACTTATTTCGCTTAGCATAATGCCCTCTAGTTCCATCTACGTCATTGCAAATGGCAAGATTTCATTTTTTTGATGGCTGCATAATATTCCATTGTGTGTGTGTGTGTGTGTGTATGTATATATATATATATACACACACACCACATCTTCTTTATCCATTCATCTGTTGATGGACATCTAGGCTCTTTCCATAGTTTGGCTATTGTGGATACAACTTTTAAAGGGTTGTCTGTGCTGACTGGCTCTGAAACCATGGCAAGGTTGCTTAACCTCCCTGTGCCCCATTTTTCTGATCTAGAATTGGGAGGGGGGTGGTGGATAATTGTACTGCCAGGAAGGGTCACTGTGAGGAGTAGATGAGGTGGTAAAGTTCTGGTATAGTGCCAGCCACATCTTAAGCATTTGGCAAACAATAAGTTTTTGTTGTTATTCCCTTATTTTAACAGTTTTGATTCTAGTGAGTGGCTATAAAGTGCCCCGCGTAGCACATTGACACAGTAGGCATTACATAAATACTGGTTCATTCTTACCTTTTCTCTATTGTTTCACAGAATCAAATAATTTAATTCAGCCTTTCATTTTCAAGATGAGAAATTGTGTGCTCTAGAGAATTCGAGTGATTTTCTCAGGATCTCATGGGATTGGGATCTGGATCTCAAACTGCTTGAATCTGGGTATTCTTTGCTTTGAGTCACTTTACATAACTGTCATATTTTATTCAAGATAGAATGGAGTTTTCCATACTTTTTATTACAATTGGAATATCTACCATCTTGAAAAGCGTGCCCCGTCCAGGGGTGGATGTGGAAAGAAGCAGCTCAAGCTGGAATCTGGAAAACTCCATTGTAGTTGCAGTTCTGATTCTGGTGGTCTTTGTAACTTGAGAACAACCACTTCACTACTCTGGGCCACAGTTTCCTTATCTATAAAGTGAGGGGCTTACGCGTTTTGATTTCTAGGATTCTATAACTGATATCTAAAAATACACTTTTTTGTGTTCCACAAATAACATAGTTTATGCTAGAATAATTAATACAAATAAGCAAAACAAAGGAAGATAGGTAGGTAGGTGGATACAGAATAAAACTGAGTCTGGACCTTGAAGATGTGACTAAGCCTGAAAAAACTTTCAAGCATTTCCCTTTTCATGGGAGTTTCATATCACCTCCTCTCCTTTATGGCACTTATATTCCGTAAGGTATCAGAGTATTTTACTGCATCCCCTTATTATTACAGGGTAATCTCGTTGAGGGCAGTGACTGTCTCACTCCTATTCTATCCCTGTCACAATGCCTACGTTCGGTCTTGTGAAACAGACCTAACTGACGAAGCATTTGGTAATACCATCCTGCTTACACCTCTGGAGCAATTAATGAATGTGGGGCTTGCTGCATTTTTCTCTCTGATTCTCCTGGGCATCTTCAGAAATATAATTTTTCTTTGTCTTTTTTCCTGAGGGAGAGACTCTGAAGTGATGTGTTTGAACAGGAATGATGTGGGCTCCACGTTTTTAATAACACAGTGGCTTGGGTCTGGTATCTTTGGACTTAACATCCCGGTGAGCACAAAGCACCTAGTCAGTGACCAGCTCATCGGGCTTCTCAGCACACGTGACTTCTCTGCTCTTATTTATGTATCCAAAGAGGTATCCCATTTTTTTTTTCCAGCCATCACATATATTAAATTGCTTTCTGTTGAATGAAAGAGCAGTTGATTATGGTTGTTAGACCCTTTATCTGCAAATAGTATAATTCGGTCAAATAACTGATTTCAAAAACTTGCTACTACAGAATTTTCAACTCACTGCAATAATTAATGGTGAAGTAAAGGAAAGTTTTCGTATCATGGTGATTTTTTAAAAGTTTTAAGTTATGAACAGTATTCAAAAGAAAAATGTTTTTATGATTCTGGGTGTGTTGATGAATATGATATTTGTATTATATCTTGGTATCGAACATTTTATTTTCTGTCTTCACTTTGATATATTGGCAAAAGCTGCATATTTAAGAAGATCTGGATCTGTGTCTTACTACCAAGGGTGAAATAATTTCAGCCATGTGACACAGACAAGCATTTTAATCATGCATCATGGAGACGCAGAACCCAAATTGGTCAGCATTGCTTTCAGATGCTGACGTCTGGCTGGCTTCCACATTCCTATGGAGTCTCCAAATCACGGTTATTTAGGGCTGTAGCTGTGCTAGCCTCCTGGGGAGCCAGGGTAGAAAAACCATTTGAACCATCCTATATTTCAAATTCAAATCAATTCCTCTTTCTGGCCTGTAACTGAATTAGTAGAGGATACTATTTGTGATGGAATCTGTGGTTGCCCAGAATTTGAATCATGCCCCTGGAGTTGCCAAACCAGGCAGCGCTCTTTGAACATCCAGAAGTATGGTGGTTCTTCTAACATGACAATCTTTGCTACCACAACCTTTGCTATCCGAAGGGGGTAAAGCATTTGCCTTTTGCTGATAGCGATGTCTCTCTGCTTCCATTTGGGGCTCCATCTGTGAGATGGACTGGAAGTTACAGTCCAGTTTCTGTGACCACTTACAGAACCTTTCCTTTGGTGCTCAGACGAGGCCAGTTCTGACCGAAGGCAAGATCGCAGACACTTTCAAGTCCCACATCATGTGACGTGTTTTCAGGCCTCATTCCCCTTGGTTCCCTCTGGCTGTGTTTTTCCCCTCTGGATGGAAATGTCATTCTGCAAAGCTAGAACTTTTTTTTTTTTTTAACCTTCTCTGAATTGCTACCAGAGGAGTCATTTGCTTTCTCTTTTGCCAAATAGGAGATGATATAGACAATTTCCAGTGTGCCCCATCATTGTGATATGTTAGGTTATTTTGAAAACAAGTCTATAATGTCATCTTAGGGTGCTGTGGATCTCATCATGCATTTTTTTTTCTTTTCTTATGCTGCCCACTTTATGCCAAAAAGAAGGAAAAAGCCAAGCTGATTTTAAATAATATCTGCTTCCATGTGTTATCTGGAAATTATGATTCTTTTCGTAGGAATATTTAGTTCTTTGAGTTTTCTGGATTTATTCCATTAAAATACTGGCTGCCCCCTACAGTCCTGTTCTTTGGTGTGTTTTCCATCTGTTTGCTCAGGGAAGCCTGGGATTGTTTCCATAACCTCCTGTTTCCATGTCCTGCAAGTCCAGTGACCATGGGTGGCGTGCCCTCTGCCCTAAGGCATTTTTGGATGTGTCATCCCATAATAAGTAACATTTCCTGAACTACCCACTGTCCTTTCTGATAGACTGCTCTTGTGTCCACGTTCCTTTCATCCCTTACGTTTGAGCATTTTGGTCCATGTTCTCTGTTTCCTAAATTGAGTGAGTATTTAGTTTTCATCCAAACCAGGATGGTTTTGAGGACAGTCCGCATAATCCAAGACTTTCCCCAGGCTCCCCAGGATGTACAGTAGATATTCCTTCTTAGAGAATTTCCAAGATAGAGCCTGTTGGCATTCTGAGTGGGGTGAGTGCCTGCATGAGTCTTTGATTATGTTTCTTGTGAAATTATTAAACCGGCCAGTTCCTTTCTGAGCATTTTCCTGCTGATTCCCTTTTTGGCTGGAGAACAAACAGTCATAAATCCTGTGTTACGGTGCCAGCAACCTCACCCTGTCCCCCCTTCCCTTACAAACACCTCCTTTCCAACAATGTGGTTTCCCACTGTTCATTTTGGCCTGAGACCGTGTTCACCCAAAGACCAGTTCTAAAGGCTGGAGGCAGAACGATAGCCAAGGCACTGTAACCTTTAACTGTGTATGTCAACACACTTCTTAGTTATTTGGTTGATTTCTGAAATGTATTCTCTTTTGAAAATGCCTACGCAAAGCCTAGTTTAATATTGCTTGAGGAATTTTAATAACAGTTTGTTCTCACTGTTCTGGTGCTGCTCATTCCTGACAGTTTCTGGTGCTGCTCATTCTTGAAAGCATGTTATTCACACCGTGGAAGATCTCCCAGTGTGTGATTAAGGTTTGCAAGGCAGGTCAGTGGGTACAGCCTGCTTCCATTTTCCCAACACGTTTGACCATGGCAGCTTTTGTGCTTTTAAATAATCCATCCTATTTTGGTAGACACTTTCTCCCTTCTTTTTTAACAGCACGGTTTCCATACAAGACTCACAATGAACTCACCATTGCCAAGTGGAGGGGAGTGGTGGGTTGTATAAATACGTGTGTTGCAACTCAGCCTTTGCCTGTTACCAGGCTTTGTGATAGAGTCTGTGATCTTGATTCTGTCCAACTTAACTGCCCTCCCCGCAGACCTAGCCTGGAGTCCTTTGTTGCCCTAAATATTTTCTCAAAGATCTTTTATGAACTTTTTCTTTACTGCTCTAATTTCTTCTCCCTCTTACGTCGTTTAACATGTAGCTCCGTAACGATAGTGAGGAAGACCAATGCATTCTCGTGGTGTTATCAGGTGAGGCAACAACACAGAAAAAGAACTTTGAAACTTGGTCACTTTCTCTCCTGCCGGATGCTTGTCGAAGGGACACAAGGAAATGGTGGGAGAGAACCAGCCTTCCCTAATTAAATCTTTCATTGTGAATGGTAGCTGGGAGAAAGAACAAAAAAATTTTTTTCTAATGAGTTGTGATATTTTAGGAAAACTTAAGACAGAGATGGGAGGATTGTTCATTTTCTTTTGTGATCAGGATTGATTTCTATGACACTCGGAGGGAGTGGTGGGCTAGTGTGTTAGGCTGCTAGTTGTCTGCCACTTTCAGTTTGCCCCATTTTGGTTGGTAGTAAAACCCCTACTTTTTAGTAGGCACGGGGTCACCTAGAATATAGACTCCATTTCCCTGCCTCCCTTGCAAAGCAAGGCCTCACTGGATTATAAAATGGTGATTAATCGATTGCAAGTGGAATTGCCATGTGCACCTTCTTGGAAGCCTTCTTTTTTTGTCTTCCTGAAGGGAGTGCAGATACGATGGCGAAGCTCAGGCAGCCGTCTTGAAGCATGAGGTGGGAGCCACGTGTTGGGATGGTTGAGCAGCAAGGTACTGGGAACCTCTGGATTGCCTGTGTGTAAGTGAGAGACAGACCCCCATTGTGCGCACCCCTGTTAATTTGTGGCTTGTTCTCACATGATGGTGACTGTACATCTTAACTGGTACATCTGTGAATCTTTTTCATCTGGTGTGGTAGGACGGTAGCTCTTTGAGATATTTTTTCCCCCATCTCAGACTGTCTGCTTCAGAGATAGAGGAACACTTAATTGGTGGACAAGGAATCTTAACTCTTACAAATAAAAACATGCAAGATCTTCTGCAGTGTTTAAAATCTTAAGCATCGTGTGAGAAGCTGCTGTTGTGACTGTTGAAAACCAGGAAAATGCTCTTCTCCTTCCCCATTGCTTTGCGTTTCCCCTTTCCCGATAGTTCAGTCCTAAGGCCAGTGGGTGGGACAGAAAGAGAGGTGGTCAGGGTCGGGAGCACTGGTGACCTAGAGCTGGGGGTGGGGACCCGAGTGGGGTGAGTTGAGCATCTGTGCAGGTGTGGGAGCCTGGCCTGCGAGGTCCCAGCCCCAGCAGGACAAGGAGGGTGTCGCTGTGGAGGGGCAGGTGGGCAGGGGAGTCTGAGCAGAGCGTGAAGGTATCCCGGCAGGAGGGAGGGGTTGTGGGGGAGATTGGTTACTGAATTGAATTTGAAGTTGGAGAGGTTGAAAGGACTCCAGTTCCACAGACCCCACCCACTTATGGAGTTATTAAAGGCACAGGATCTGGCTTAGCAGGCCTAAGGAAGCCTGGGTAAGCCCCCGGGGCATCATAGGCTCTGTGGGGCTGCTCCCCAGAGTCGTTTCTTCCTTGCTCAGGACATGTTTGCTGTCCACATGATGAGCCACCAAGATGTGTGTGAGGAATGTGAGTTTCAAATAGCCTGGCCAGAAGTGTCCAGCATTGTCTTTCATGCTCGACTGGTCCTGTGCCCCATAGCCAGGTGTAAGCCATCAGTCTACACATCCCTAAACAGTGTAAACAAGCTGGCCGTGGGGGTTTCCTGGGTGTCTTCAACTTTAAGCTGAACATCACACGTTGCTAGCCAGCCTCCTCATCTTGATCTTGACCAAGAATCTGTACCAAACTTCCAGGGGCCCCTGCAAATAAGCGTAGAGCTGTCTCGGTCTAGCTGTAAGAGAACTCTCTTCCGTGCAGCTATATATAGGGTTATTGATTACATAGTAAGTAGGTTAGAGGTAACGGAAGCGAGAGTTCTGTTAGAGATGGGAATCACAAATACAGAGGGAAGAAACTGGAATGAACTGTGTCATGTTGTATTGGAGCTGGAGAAATTGTCGTGAAGCCAGGGTTTTCAATAATATAGTGAAATCAGTAGAGAGAGAGAGAGAGAGAGAGAGAGAGAGAGAGTGTGTGTGTGTGTGTGTGTGTGTGTGTGTGTGTATTCTCAAGCTCTGTCCACTGAGAGGAGCTGAGAATACTGAGCCCCAAATAGCAATGAGCACATCTGGTGCCCAGATTTTGTCTTATAAATACCAGTTTCCACAAAAAGGAACCAGAGCTCATTAGAGAAATGGTGATTTCGGGGCTATGGCTGAAAAAGGACAAGATGAGCCTGAATATCTTGTCCCAGGAAGTGGCAAAGTGCTCAGGGAGCAGTGGGGACCATCAGAAGGCTCAGGGCCGGCTTGGACCGCCAGATCGGGCAGTTGGAACACCAACATAAGTAAGAACGATAGATAATAATCCACTGACTGAAATAGGAAACCACAAGGCCATCCAGATACAAAGAAATAAATTGCAATTTCTCAGCAGCCACAGTCTTGACATTTTGGACTGGATGGTCCTGAGGAGCTAAAACTATGCCCTGCCCGACTGTCCTTCCAGAAGCACCCGGACTGTTTCGTGCTCCAGAGATTCCCGCAGCGGAGCGAGCAGGCTGCCTCGTGCCCTGGAGGATGTGAGGCAGCATCCCAGGCCTCCTCCCCTCGGGGTGCCTCTGCCGCAGACCAGTGCCGGCTCATACAGACACAGTGTGGGAAACTTAGGTTTTCAGCGGCCGTGGTTGGTAGAATCAGAAACGTTGCCGGACATTGCCAGCGGTACCGTGAGGGTAAAGATTGCTGTGGTTGGGGATCGTGCACCACACGTGACGCCGGATATTTATAAAGTTCTGAAGTACCCTCCCGTCCTCAAACCCCGTTCTCTCCAAATGCTTATTAATTACAAAGGGGAAAAGAGTACATGTTCAGTGGAGAAGCCTGGCAGACGTCAGCAATCCAGGGAAGATGGTCAGCGACAGGACGAACTGAAGTTGTGCCCACCTGATAGGACACATCGAGGAGAACCCCACGTTTCCTTGACATTGCTGCCAAAGAGGCTTAACCTCAGTCTAACCGTGAACAAACAAATTGACGAATCTACATGGAGGTTGTAATATAGAATAATTTGGCCTGCAGGCAGGCTTCCCAGTTGCCACAGTCGTGAAAGGCAGGGAAAGAGAAGTGCGGACAAGAGATGATCTGAGAGACCCCCTAGCTGCACGCAGCTGGATTGTGAACCGGATTGTTTTTTTCTACAAGAAGTGATTGGGGCGTCGGGTGAAACTGGGGTGAGGGCTGAGGAGTAGGTGGTGATGACGTGTGATGGGAAATTCTTGGCTTGGGTGGCTGTGCTGGGGTTCTGTCGGAGGATGCCGTCCGAGGAATACTTTGACTTTATGGGGCATCAGGCCAGCCATGTGCTCTTGAAAGGTCGGGGCAGGAAAACAGGTACCTGTACTGCATTTTGAATTTTCTATAACTTTGCAATGGCTGAAAAAAAAAAAAAAAGAAACCTACTCAAAAGTTGTGGTCAAGGGTGATATTCTTGTTTTCTTCCCAACATGCTGGGATCCAACATGGAGACCCTTCTTGAGAAAAATTTTTGTCTTCTTACTTCTTAGGGAAAAAACTCTGAGGCATTAATATAATAATGTTCTTAGAGAAAGAATATTGGAAAAATGTCTAAATCTGTTTAATATATAAAATATGTATTTAATAGAGGGAAGGGGTGGGGGATGGGTTAGCCTGTTGATGGGTATTAAGGAGGGCACGTTCTGCATGGAGCACTGGGTGTTATATGCAAACAATGAATCATGGAACACTACATCAAAAACTAATGATGTACTGTATGGGGATTAACATAACAATAATAAAAAAATATGTATTTAAAACTTACTGTTTAAAACATATGCTGATCATCCCGCGAAGTTTTAGAGCCCAAAATGGAAGGCAGGTCGCTTTTTTCTTGGATTTTTTTTTCTTTCTTGTGGATCTGTATTGTCTTTCTTTATAAAGTTGGACAAACCATCTTTTAAGCAAGTCTCATCTTGTTCCGTTTAAACCTCCATGAGATTGTTGGGAACTGGTGAGCAATCTGCGGGTGCTTTGAAACATCAACCAAAATAATTTGAGGGGAAAGTTTTTTCCTATTCATCACTCGGTAGCGTGTAGAAGAATTTCTGGGTGGCCAGTGGGCACAGGTGAAGTGACATGCTCCCTGTTTACTGGGACATGATCTTTCCGTCTTCCTATGATGTTCCCTTTGGGACAGGTGAGGCGCTGTGCCTCTCCACGCTCGTTCCTGAGACGGATCGTTCAGGCTAGGCCAGTGGTGCGGGTCTCAGCGCAAAGCTAACTGGCCCTTGTAATGTTTGATCCTGTGACATTAATCCCATTAGCTCTAACCTGCTGTGCTAATTGTATAACTTTTCTTAATTTGGCATAACATTTAACAGACAGTGTTACATGAAACCTTGCTTCTTTTTTTAGGGCAGTAACACTTCAACCTGTGAAGATAATTTAATGCTTTACCTTGTAGGAGTGTGGGGATAATTTGGGTACATTTACTGACTGTGATTTTTTTTTTTTCTTTTGCAGTCTCTTTAGCCCACATCACTCAGCTGGTCCTCAGCCACAACAAGCTAACAAGTGAGTTAACTTTACCATTGGTTACACAGTTTCTGACTTGTAGGTAATATTGTGATACTGCTGATTCTTTTGTTTCCTTTAAAGATTCTAATGACAGGTGTTATTTGGGGAAACCTAAAATCTTTTTTGGTGTCCGTGCGATACACGAGCATCTTCTCCTGTATTTTGTACTTCGCTCTGTTTTTTTTTTTTTTTTTACTTTGCATGTTTTGAGGATTCTTTCCTCACATGTGTAAACTGAAGGAAGAACATCATGACGTTGCTTCTCAGGAAATGGTTCCTTTCAGGGCTACTAAGTGTTCCAGTGACCTCAACTGCCAGGCGATTCACAAGTGTTTCATGGAAAAATAAAAACTTGTTAAAAAATATTAGAGTTGGGGCGCCTGGGTGGCTCAGTCGTTAAGCGTCTGCCTTCGGCTCAGGTCATGATCCCAGGGTCCTGGGATCGAGCCCCGCATCGGCTCCCTGCTTGGCGGGAAGCCTGCTTCTCCCTCTCCTGCTCCGCCTGCTTGTGTTCCCTCTCTCGCTGTCTCTCTCTCTCTGTCAAATAAATAAATAAAATCTTAAAAAAATATATTAGAGTAAGAGTTCTTGGCTTTCTCTGTACTTCCCCCAAAAGGAGAATATTTAACTGTTGCTCTATTTCTCAGATGGGGGGAACCCCCCACAAAATATGGAAGTTATGTAAGTTGGCATCTGCATTTTTCACATTTTTGAGTCTGGTTCCCAAGAAGAATTCTCTGGAGCCTGGATTGTGTCATGGCATGGTTAACATACAGGAGAACTGATAGTTGTTTTTATGAAAATATCTCATGTGAATGATAATACGCCATCTTATCCCTAGAGCTATGACTTTAAAGATTTTAATGACAGGGACCAACTCTCCTTTCTCATTCCTAATTGACTGTCACTTCTTTGTGCGTGCCATATTTCCTGCAGACTTGAATGATTTTCTAATCATGTGGCAAGAATTTGTTAGGGCGCTTTCTGAGTCCCGTGAAATTGAGCTGAATGTCATGTTGAGGGATTTGTCACGTGAATTTATGTGTGTATGTGCATTATGTACAGCTCGAGGCTATGTCACCAAGCTGTTGATTGTTGAGAACTAAGAGGGCAGTTAGGGCCCTTTGTGTGTGGGGAAACAGGCAGATTTAGTTCATTTTTAACTAAAAGCACATATTTGTAAGGCCAAGGCAGAGTGACACGATCGTCACATATGAGTAACGGTGGTCACAGAAGCTGAAAGTGAGGGCTCTACGTCACATGTGATCATTTTTGTAACCAGTAATATGCTGCCAGTTTCATGGTTTTCATAACAAAGGATCGTCTTGTCCACTGAGACCATAATCCCAGTTTAGAGGGGATTTGCAGTTTGTCTTGAAAGGTGGACAGCATGATCGCTGAATTCCCTGAAGCTGTTGCACAGTTCATAAAAATATTTAATTACCAAGCTTCCCGTGGTTAGATTTGCATCATCAGCAGAGTGAAAAAAGTGTACATTTAAACAAGAAGCAAAACACGCTCCATTCGTATTACATCACTAATTGATCTGTTCTTTAAAACAAAAAACCAAACCAAAACAAAAAAAACCTTTCAGATTTTTCAGTCATTGTTTATTTCTTTTCACATGTCCACAAAGATAGAAATTTCAGGGATCAGTGGATCAGTTTCTTTCTCCAGGCATATAATACGAGATTAATTTAGAGAGGCATAAAAACGAAGTTAAATTGTGTCTGCTATTAAAGAGGTTGGCTGTGAATGGATTCAAACTTCAAATTTCTTCCTTTCCTGTTTTTTTTCTTTCTTTCTTTTTTTTTTTTCCTTTTTCTATTTGAGACATTCTTGACCTAATCCAGTAAACTCTAATTAATCGTCTTGGTAAATTCTGTTTCAAGCCATTGTGAGTCGTGTCAGTGACACTCGATCTGTTCCACTAAGGTCAAATTAGCATCTTCTACTATTTTTCTGGCATTTAAATGAATGACTTCGCTATGGTTTTTCAAGTATTTATAGTAAATATGTCCATTTGATGGAAATATAAATATGCATTAAATGCAAGTGGCTGAGCACACCCTCCTGTCACTTTGTATGGTAATCAGTGTCTTTCACTTTCTGTGGTTTTTAATAGGGCCTGGCTGACAATGCTTCATTAAAACCAGTGGCACTTAGAAGTGAAACCCCTCAGCCCTGCTTTTGTCTTGCAGAAAGTGCTTGTGTTTTTCTCTTAGTCTGCCAATTACACTGTCGTTTGACATTCCCACTTGTGTGCTCATGGAATGAATGGCTAGCCGGCTCAGACTGGGACTTGATTTGGGGTCACCGCGGGACTCCACACACTGGAGTCAATATCAGCAGGGCCATCAGGACCGTGGGGCAATGAGTGGGCTTCCTTTCCCTGCTGGTGGTTTTGACGTGGACAGGTGCTCTCGGCGTAGTACCAGGGAGACCACAGGAAGCCAGAAGTGGGCAGATGATCCTTCAATTCCCCAAGATTCTGCCAACAGAAATCCTTAAAGCTTTCTGTATTTGAGTTCATAAACAATACTCCCAAATTGTCAAGCCAGTCACTATTAGGGGTTCATCATTCTATAGCAGCACTATTTACATTTAAACCAGGGGGGATTGGGGCAGTGTGGATGGGTTTTGGTAGAGTCGGGGGGGGGGCGGGGGGGGGGCCAGGGGTGCGGGGAGGGGGGCATTGCTCGGCCTGGAACAACTTCCCTAGGGGCATGCGTCTCCCTGATGTATTTAGGCGGAAGGCAGAGCAGTGAGCGAATCTTTTCCTTCTTCCCTTCTGCTCTGACGGGGCAGGTGCTGGCGGACAACCGAGCAGAGGTGCTTTCTGGCCCAGGAGGGAATGGTTTCAGAGTAAAGATGAGGTTCTTCCACCGGGCTGTCCTGTCTGAAACAGCATTCGCCCCGTAATAACCGCATGCATCTGGTGGAAGGTGCGCTTTGCCTGGCTTGAAGAACCTGCCCCATCTGCACCCCCACCCCCCAGCCAGCTTTTCCTCCCCGCTTGCTTCCGACAGATTGGTCAGGCTCTCCTCATGCCCAGCCCGCTTCTGCACCCGTGCTCCCTTGCCTCCTCCCTTCCACCCGTGCGGCCTCACCCCTCCTCCTCTGCTTGAGGCTCCCCTGGCCGTCCTGGCCAGTGGGCAGTCTTTCTTCCCCAAACTCCTATTGTTCATAGACCCTTAACACCAGTGCAGAAGCATGTGCTTGTCCTCCTACTGCTTTATGTTTACTCGCTCTCTCTAGGTAGATCTTAAGCTTTCTTGAAAGTGGGGACCATTTATTTATTTTTCTTTAACACCTATTACTGAGCACATAGTGGCTTCCCAGGAATTGTCTACAGAAAGCAGTAGATGGCAGGGAGGTCCTGGGAGGACACAGCTGGCCTGAGGTGAAGACATCTGTGTGGAAACTGGACTTTCGGGATTAACTGGTATAGGGACCTGAGTAGATGTGGCCGCCACACACTTCTGTTTCCTACTCATGGACTCACATCACACATGCTGGAGAATGTGAGTGCTCTAAAGAAGCATTTCCCAGTGTCCTGGGCATTGATGTCCACGTCGTGTTCCTCGTCATGGGGACCCTTTCATAGTGAGGAGTGATGTGCTGGGATGGCACCCCTCGGGTACAGCTCAGCATCCACAGGTGGGGATAGCTGGTGTCAGGATGACCCACGGATGCTCCTTCTGCGCGGCGACCCTGATGGGCTCGTCTGAGTGTCACGTCTCCATAAAGCCTCCTTTCATTCTTAGAGCTGTGACAGCTTCCGTGCCTGTTACTCTTCCACTTCAAGTTAGTTTTATATATTTAAGATCCCCAATTATTTACTGATTTCTTCATGCAATTAATTGCATTATAATTTCCTTGAGGTCAGGAGCCCTGGCTGAAGCTCTTTTGTATCCCGCACCTCCAAAAGTACCAAGAGCATGTTGAACATCACCTTGGCCCTCAGTTAATACAGGTTGATTAATGCACTGGCAGGTGATGAGTTGGGCTAAGTCAGAGCAGATGGAGATGACCTACCCAGGGGCTTGCTTGCTCTCAGTGTTTTGAAAGAAGGGAACATAGCAGTGATTTCAAAGACTGTTTTCCTATGTGTCTGCCCCCCTGCTCCAATGCTTGCCTTTGTGATTACTCTGCCATTTAAGCCAGTGTTTGCTGAGTCTTTTCAGTTGGGTAAGCTCATACCTGGTTTTTATGGTGGTTTGGGAGGGTTAGCTTTGTAAATGTTTTCCTGCTTGTTTTCAGTCTTACAGAATTTCATTTTGAGACCGTCATTTTAAGACTTGTCCACTAGAGGTCACTGTTGAGATACGTATTTTTTTCCCCCCGTGGGTCTTTTGGCTAAAAGATTAAAAAACCAAATTTGTGTCATCAGATTAAATTTTTTGCAAGCTATTCTGCTCTGCCCAATAGGGTATGTTGCTGTTGCTATTTACGTGGTGCAGTTTGCCATAATTAAGTTATATCCTCTATAAGGATATATATTTTCTCTTTTGCACCTATAATTATCATTCTGTCTCAAATACCATTTTTTAGTTTATTATGGCTACTTTCTCAAGTTAGAAAGTTTACTTTTTACACTGGAAGAATTTTATTGCCCTTTGTAGTATTTTGTATTGGGGATATGTAAGATTTTATTCCTGTGGAAGAAAGTTGAAAATATGTATGCGTATAACCAGATTTTAATTCAAAAATAACCATGTAAATCTCAGGGAAATGTGCATTTTGTGAGGACTTATATAGATTCTTCTACTAAATACCACTGTGAAGGGAAGGATGCTCTACCTTATGAAATGAATTACACTCTGAGTTGGTGCCAAAACAGTTTCTGGGCATAATTTTTTAATGTGAGGCTTTTCTTAATTTTAAAAACAATTTTATTTTTACAGCCAAACCCACATACAGATATTGTTAGCACCTTGAATATGACAGTCGTGTTTTTCATTTTGTGACCCATGCATTCTGAGGATTAAGCATTCATCATTTTGTGCAAAAAATATGAAGGATATTGTTTCGCTTTTTGTGAACGTTGTGCAGCCAGCTCTGTGTAAACCTTTCATAAGTCTGGGTCTCTGGGTGTAATTGTTCAGTTTTATACTTTAAACTTTGAACTGTCATATAAAACCTTTTTTTGAGGTTTTAGGAGTTTTGCCTGCAGTTTGAGGCCTTAATGTGACTGTATCTTGTCATTTAGTGCATCGGAAATGGCTAGTCAGACAGTAAACCTAAGTTTTATGGCGAAATGTGTTTTTTGTTTTTTTTAACAGACTATTTACCATTAGTTATAGCTTATGTATGAATTTGAAATTACAGTTAACAAATGCTAGGATTTTCTTTATTAGTGATTTCAATAATTTATCAAAGGTAATGTTCTAAATATATAGAAGTTAATATAATGTTTTAAAATTTTATGTAGATGTATATATATCAATAGGATATTTACCATAAACGTTACTATAAATGAATTAAGGAGCATGTTGCACATGAAAACATGACGTTCTCAAAATATGCAGATCCAATTATAATGAAGAAAATTAAACAGTTTTTTAAAAAGCATAATAAATTAAACCGCTTTCTACAGAGCTCATAGATTGTTGAGATGAATGAGAAAAATAAACTGTTCCAACTCATAAGAATGACCTTCACCGGTGTTCAACACCTTTCTGTTCTAAAGTCTCTAGTTCTTCCTTCATAGATTATTTGTCATGCCTTATGCAAAAGTTCCTGTGCATGGCTTGTATGAAATTAAACTGAGGGGAAATATGCAAAATAAATCGTCTGTGTGTCATGAATTTATCTTGTGACAATGTCAAAACAACTTGCTGTTTGCATTTTAAAAGAGTGTAAATGTATTTGTAATACAGAGGCTTTGATCAATAGCTTATTTTTTTAATTAGTGCACATTTATCAGTTTGTTACTATGCCACCATTTGAAAGATTGGATTTGAAAAACTATATACATAGTATTTTTGAGTCTGGGAGCTATTAATTAGTATCTATCAGATGATACCAGTGGTTAGGTTACCATAAAACAGTTTACCCACTGCTGGGAGTTTGTTGGTATTTTTGGTTTTAGTAAGTAAACCTGCTAGATCATCATGTGGAAGAATCTGTTGGCCCCACAGTCCAGAACCAGCAGTAGTCCAAGGCCAGTGGGTGAAGTTGGAGAAGCTGTCTCTTGATGGTATTGTGTCCTTAGCTCAGAGACTCTGGCCCCCTGATCCAGCACTACCAACCAAAATGTACCTGTTCTAGAACCTCTCTTCTTGGACTCTTGCTCTGTGCTAAGAGGAAGCTAGCTAAACTGTAGTGTATTAATTCTTCCACAGTATTTTGTATTTATTTCTTATTATTACTATTTTTATTTGGGGGGCACAGAGGGAGAGGGAGAGAGAGAATCTTAAGCAGACTCCACGCCCAGTGTGGAGCCCGATTCAGGGCTCCATCTGATAACCCTGAGATCATGACCTGAGCTGAAATGAAGAGTCGGAGGCTTAACTGACTATGCCATCCAGGCGCCCCCACGTTATATTTTTAAATGGAATGACTTTAGTTATGAGAATTTCAGAATGCTGGCAGGCTGTGGAGAAAATGGGGGCATTTTGAACCTGTCCCTTTCCAAATCATAACTAGCCCCTCTAGGGAAGCTGATCTTGAAAAGTGTTTGTTTTACTATTTACAATATAATTCTCAAACAGAATTGATTTAATAGCAAAAATGTGTACATAAATCGTCTGTTGACTGTTACTCCTAAATAACGTGTGGTGTGCGTGTGTATGTGTGTGTAGGTACGTGGGTGTTGTGGAGGAGGGCAGGAGAGGATATTCTTAAGAGGTGCAGTTCCTTGATACATACATTCTTTTGGAGAAGTTCTTAACATTTCCTAACTCACCGACCTTTTTTAATGGGGTGAAACTGTGTCAGTGATCCCTAGAAGAAGGCACATACGTTTTGTGGATCCTATAAAAACCATCCATGAATTCTTCAGGGGTGCATATAACTCAGATTTAGAAACCCTGGAGTAGGGGAAAGATAGCAGTATATTTGCGGTGTGGATAAACTGGTGCTATTTCTTAAGAGATGTTCGCTGGAAATTTGTACAAAACTGCAAAAGGGTGGCTTTCGATGCAATGTGAAATTCACCCTTGATAGCTTTTTAAAAATGTTCGCAAGCTCCACCTACTTTGGCTGCTGAAATTTACATTTCGTTAAATAAGAATTGTAATCTTGAGTGGAATGCGTATGTATTGTTAGCCTTGAATATAAAACTGCCCATTGTTTTACCAGCAAAAATGGGTTTATTTGGGAATAGCAGAAAATTGCAGGTTGGGACAAGCAAGCTGTGGCAAAACCACAGGCAAGCCCGGAGGACAAAGGAGAGGGGGAGCTCATTGGAGTAAACTGGGAGCTGGAAGTATGGTGGCTTTTCATTGGCTAAGTCCTGCCTGTCTCTGATTGGCTGGGCTGTTGCCAGGGTAAGGAGGTAAGGCTTTCTTCCTCCTGCAGGGATAGTAAGGTACCCCTGGGCGGGGTCCATCTCTTCCCGTTGGGTCCGCAGTTGACTACCAGTGGTAGAGCGTGAGAGCTCCCCCTGCTGGCTTCCCAAATCCGTTTGAGTGAGGTTTCCCTTTACTACTTTTCACCATATATGCATATTTCATTTTCCATAAAACCTAGGAGACTGTCTTTTTCCCATTTCAGTTTTTCTTCTGTTTGCCAGTCAGCCTAACAGGACAAAACATTGCGATTGACCTACCACTAGTTCACAAACTCATCTACCTCCTTTTCAGATGTTTTCAGTCTGAACCCTCTTGTCTGATTTTTTTGCTGTTCCTTTAGCCTTTTTTTCTCCTGTCCATAATACTCTTCTCTGATCACCTGATTCTTATCTGCAGTCCCTGCCCCTCTTCAAATCTTGCTCATCCTTCACAAAGTTGGGATGAGTTCTCCTCTTCTCCTGCAAAGCCTGCCTGTCCCACCACCTGCACTATGTGGAAAATAAAGTAAGGCTGTCCAGAGTTTATGAGACTCTGAAGGGCCAACCTTTCGTATATGATGACTTGAGTGTGAAAGGAAGGGCATTTATTGACTCCCTCCTCTGTATCTGGTAGAAGTAACAGTCCTGAAGTGGTCAAGTAACTAGAGCTGGAAGGTGGGGAACTTTTCATGGCGTCCAAGCTCACCATCGCCCAGCTGCCTTGCCAAGAATGTATGTATGAAGTTTACATATCCCACCCGCATAAACCTAGGAGCTCAGTGGAGGAGGCATGCCCGTGGCTCTTGACATGTTCAGATAGAAAAGCAGGGAGAATTCCAGAGGTTAAAAGGCAAAATTGTTAACATAGAGGGGGCATTCACAAAGCCCTGTGTGGATCCTGTGGATTTTTCTGGCCCTGGGCATTTACCCTTGCTCCCTTTCTTCCTCATGTAATTACCCCCGTCCTCAGCATTAAAATGCAAGATGAGGAAAGAAGAGAAGTAACCCAGTGTGGCCTCTTCCTGAGGTCATTCTTAATTATAGAAGATGTGAACTATTAACAAAGCATGGTGTGTGTGTGTGTGTGTGTGTGTGTGTGTGAATTTGACTTGTCTGCTGTCTCCTTCATGTTCATAATCAAGGATTGAGTGTATGTGTGTATAATACATTCTGATGATATTTAAGAGCCTGGAGAGCTCTTTCTAGGTTGTGAGCTTGCTTTCTGCAATGATTGAAGTGGGTTTTGGTTTTGGTTTTGATGTTCTCCTCTTCCTTCTTACTGTGTCTCGAAACTTCTTAGGCATTTTTCCCAGAGAAGCCTCTGCCCTTTTTCTTGCCCTTCACTAGATGTCACTTCCTCCCTGACCACCGAATGCCACTGCTTTTCGTCTTAATGCTGCTTCTCTGACCCAGCTCCCTGGTTAAGGCTGGTTATTGACATACTGCCGGGCTGCCCATGTAACGCCTCAGCACTGGAGTATGGTTTCAAAGGTATGTTCCTGAAAGAATTCAAGGTTCAAGATTGTGTGGACCATTCCTTGGTTCTCTTTGGGCTATTAATAAAAGATTCAGAAATCAAGTAAATTCTGCATCCTAGGAGGGGCAGAAATCCATACCTGTCAGCTTTTTAGGAGATTTGTTTGGCCTGTTTGGCCTTGCGTACACATTTTTTATAGCCCAGGGACATATATTTTTGCATGTTTGACTTTATACTGTAAAATCTGCCTTCATGCTTGCTTGTAACTTTTTTTCCCTGATTTTTGTCGAATTGATTATTCTCATTGTTGCCAAAAGAGTAAAACCTTTTTTTTTTGCTTTGATTCTTTTCAATAAGTTAAGTCAGGATATTTTTGGTTAGTAAAATTACTTAAGCTGCAGAATCTTAAGGGGGCCCATAATGAGATACAACAAGTATGTACCTCTAGGTGTGGGTGCTCAGTAAATACTGTTGTTTAACTGAATGTGGCATTACTATTGTCATTTATAAAACTAATAATGATTTTGGGGGATGTTGGCCTTTATTGGTTAGATGTTTAGATATTTTGGTATTTAATTTTTACCTTGAGGAACATATAGATCCTTTTAAATGAGAATCTGCTTTACTGTTTCATAAACTTTATGTTTTTAAATAACCCATAACTACTGTAATTCACTGTTTTAATAGCTGCTTTGGGAGGAAATCCCATAAAATCTGTAAAGCCTAGTTATCATTAGTATACTTTTGAACTTCACATTCTCGTGCTAAGGTATAATTAGTTCATTACCCACTTTGCGTTTTGGGCCAGAAAACAAAAGTCATTAATCACTATAAATACAAATGACCTTTTTTGCGTATAAAATTCTGAGCGTAATTATTTGTATGCACGACTGAAGAGATTGTTCTTTATAGGTGATCATTGGACTGGCATTCAAGACTATGATTCCTAATTTGCTGAAAGAATTGGCATCTATATAATGAGTCTAGACATCACCTCTGTGGGAGGAATAGACTAATGTCTCCAGCTAGTATAATTGGGTATTAAAGGGGCTGTCCTTTTACTCTGACCAGGAATGCCCCAAATTCATATTTCTCATAGTTTCTGTTGTTTCGGCTTCTTCCCACCTTGCCTCACTCAGGGCACAGGGGGACAGTTGTTATCCAGTATTGTATTCATCCAATATTGGGGCAAAGAAATGTTTGCTCTCACCACTATTTGGATGTATTCTCGTGGTTTTCATCCTTTTTCTAATAACTTTGTTGTAGCACTGTGTCTTAGGGATCTAATAACTGGCCTCGTTGAATGATCTTCTACCTTCCCTTATCCTTTTCAGTTCAAGAAATCTTAGAAAGCAGCAGAAGCATACAGAAATCTGAGCATTTCCCTTTGTTACAGCAATCAAATCTCTTTTTTTTTAATCTAAATATGCCAGGTTTGGGGAGGCAGTGCTATCTGATTTTTTTTTTTTTTTTTTGCTTCACCTTATCCCATAGGGTGGTGTCTTCACGTGTTGTGGGGCCCGTGGGTCAGTAGCTGAAAGAATCGTGCCCTGCAAAAGGGCACAAGATTGTAGCATGTTACCCATTGCCGGGCAGGGAACGTGCCCACCACTGGGCCATGTGCTAGTCTTCGCCCTAATGGGCAGTGGTTCCTATTAGACACCCCCTCTGAGTCTCCCTCTTTGTACACTTGAGGCGGTTTGCAGTCCCTCCCTGGTTTCCCATGATGGAGGCAATGGCTGAACCATGAATTCAGTTTCTCAAAGAGGCATGCAGGCAGCATCCCCTTGGCCTTCACGCCCTAGCCTAGGGCCTCCCCTTTGCAGGAATCTGCAGATTAAAAAAAAAAAAGTCTGGGAGCTTCTGCAAAAACAGTTAGGCACAGTGTAGTTGTGAATACTCAGAAGTTTGGTGGAGGTGGTGGGTAGGGTTCACGACTCCGGATTTCATGCCCATGCTTATGAGGAAAACGTACATGTGTTCTGAGCAGCTTCTGGCTTCCCGGCGGCCGTGGGTGGTAACGTGGTGCGTGGTCTCTTACTGCCCTTTTGTAGCTGAAGAGGACCTGGCTGTCGGTGCTAACCATATGGCTCCGAAGACCAATGTGTGACCCGCCGGCCTTCCCGTAGGCTGCACACTGCCGAGCGCCAGTCCTTATGTTTTGCACAGTGCCCGCTGCTCCCAGAGCCTGTCACTCTTCGTGATTGTGTTTCTTTGCCTCAGGCGCCACGCGATGGTTTTGCTCGAGAAGCCCCCAGATTGGCTGCACCCCAGCTGGTCTCTCTGTGCTGTCGCAGCCACCCAGCGTTCTCCATTTACGTCTCGGTGTTTCGACGGCCAGAAGCTTAGCAAGGGGCATCTCTTCAGTGGGACCGCACTTGGTCATGATGCGGTTGCTGCTAAGTGACTCAGTTCGATGAACTGAGGAATTAGGACTTTTTCTCCCTGAACCTCGTTCATACTACTCTGCACTGATTTCACCGTAAAGATCTGTGTGGGTGTGACAGAACCAAACAAGAGTTTGTCCATCCAGTGCACAGCCAACCCGTAAAAGCTGACAGGGAGCTTTTGCTGTGCAGGAAGATAAGCTATTTGTTGGTCTGGTGCCATCCAAGAGAATGGGGGGGGGGGGGCCTAATGCCCCAAAGTCCCGAACTCCCCAGTAGCTTATAAGTGGGGATTTTTAAGGGCAAGATTTGGGGCAAGGGTCTTCTGAGAAGGTGGATGCTGTAGATTGGAGGCCCGTGAGGTCATGTTAACAGATAGATACGCTTAGTCACTCCTGATGCCGCTTCATCTGGTCGCGTGGAGGGCTGTTCCATCTCGAAACTGGAATCTGAAAAATCTCTCTTTCTTCACGTTAGCAATTTCATTCATGTTTGGTGCTTATGTGTTGAGGGTGCTTATGTGCTGGTTAGCTGCCTGTACGAGCTCAAACTAACCATGTCAGCTTGAATGATAAGCAAGAATTCCTGCCTCTTGGGCCTGGGTCTGTGTGTCTCTGGCCGGCCCACCCGTGCCCGGGGACGGTGTGCCCTGTAGTGTTTGTTTGTTCATCTGCACTGATGAGCCAGCTGCGTGAGGAAGCAGAAGCTGACTGGAAATGGTTGGATTGCAGCCCCCAGGTTGGGTGGATCAGCCAGTTAGAGTTCCTTTTTTTTTTTTTTTTTTTTTTTGCCACTTTTCATCAACCCCAAGTCTCAACTTATTGAGGTGACAGAGAAGTCTTAATTTGGATAATCTTTCTCAGCATTATTGTGCTGGCGTAAGGGACATATATACTGGATTAATGATTTTGATGTCACCAATAAATTAAGTTTTCTGCACCAAAGTGGTCTGCGGACCAGCAGCATCAGCATCCCCTGGGAACTTGGAAATGCAGAAGCTCGGGCCCCATCCCAAACCTACTGCATCAGAAACTCTGAGGTATGTGCCACCCCCCCAGCTGTGTTTTAACAAGCCCTCCAGTAATTCTGATGTACTCGAAAGTTTGTGACCCCCTGCCCTAGAGCAGCACTATCTAGAACTTTCTGCAGTGAAGGGAATGTTCTCTATCTGTGCTGTCCAATATGGTAGCCACTAACTGCTTGAAATGTGGCTTGTGTGACCAAGAAACTGAATTATTAATTTTACTTAATTTCAACTAATCTAGATTTAAGTTTACTTCCTTTTTTTTTTTTTTTTCTGTCTTAACTGTTTCATCTAGTTCCCTCAGCCCCCATCCTCTGCCTCTGGTAATCATAAATCTGATCTCTTTTCCTATGAGTTTGTGTGTGTGTGTGTCTGTATGTTTTAAGCCTCCACATATAAATAAGATTACACAGTTTTGTCTTTTCTTGTCTGACTTATTTCACTTAGCATAATGACTCCAAGATCCATCTGTGTTGTTGCAAATAGGGTTTCCTTTTTATGGCTGAGTAGTATTCCACTGTAGCTACATAAACCACATTTTCCTTGCCCATCCGTCTCTTGGTGGACACTTAAAACTGCTTCTGTGTCTCGTCTGTCGTGAGTAATGCTGCAGTGAACATGGGTGCAGATATTTCTTGGAGACAGTGATTTCGTTTCGTTTCCTTTGGATGCATACCCAGAAGTGGAATTGCTGGGTCATATGGTAGTTCTAGTTTTAATTGTTTTGAGGAACCTCCATTCAATTTTCCCTGATGACTGCACGTTGAACAGCCCAGCTCCAGAGCATACCCTGCTGCTTATTATTGTGTGCATAAACTAACAGTTTTTTTAAAAATAAGTTACTGGTTGTGGAATTGTGAGTTTTATATCCCAGAACAAAATGCTCCTAAAGTGAAGGTCCAGTTGCTATAACAATCGTTTATTGAGGTTTTTCTGTTGGGGGAGGCCGGTGACTGTTGCTGGTTACTGGGTCAGCTGTTTCTTACAGTTGGAGGGCTCTGGTCTACCCAGGGTGTTCAGCGAGTGCGTGCTGAGGCTTCCCGCTGGAGGGAGCTGCTGTCCAAGGGTTGTTAATGTAGGAAATTAGCCGAGTCCCCTTCTGGCCCAGACTCGTGAGCCCGCCCAGGAACTTGGGCTGCTTGTTGTGAGGCTGTCCCCAAACTGCAAGGGCTGACTGCTAAGTCTGGCTGGTACACGCTTCTCCCATGAAACTGGAATAACGTTCAGGCTCTCGATTTAGGAGGCCTTGAAGGGAAAGAGGGTCCTGTGGCGCATGTCAGTCTGAATTGTTGTAACTGCCAGAAGATAACGTGAGACTAGTCTCTGGCCATAGCTCCTGGGGTGGCAGGACCCCATCTCTGTCACCTCTGCTCTGGACCGAGAGGGCTCCCAGCGGTCATCTGATCCTGCGACAAAAGCAGAACAAGGCATTTGGGAGCCAGGGGACACCTGAGAGTGATTGGGGAACTTTCTCACCTGTAGCAACCGGAGTCTCAAAATTAAAGCCGTCGTTTTTGACAGGAAATGATACTAAATTCTCTGTCATAAGCAAAGTTCTACATGACTGAGCTTCCTAATTGAGGGCCCCATTTGTTGCATTATTTAAATTCATATCATTGATTTTCATCATCCAGCTCTTTTGAGAATCGTAGAATGGTAAAGCCAGGTCGGGGAGGACTTTGAAAGGGTCCTGCCCAGACTCCTGTGTTCACACATCGTGCTGTCCACCTGTCTCCCTTGTGAGCTCAGCTGCTGGTTGTGTGTAGACTGTGTGGATGTATACAACTGGGGTCACAGTCACAAACAGTACAGGTTGATGGAAAGGAATGTTGCCAAAGCGTAATAAGGAATATCTTGAGGCTGACTGTGCACTTGTATTTTAAAATACTTCATGCAAATGAGTCATGTGGAGATCTTTGAAAAATTTCACCGGAGTATTCTGCCTAGGGATGTACTGCTCCCGTTTTTGTCCATAACAGCTGAGTTTGTTCATGTCACGTTTGTATATAATTTCATTATTACATAGCTCATCTGGCTAACTGGTTATTTTTTTTTTTATGGACAGTTTTATTAGAATTAGTTTGTTTTCCAAACACTAGACCTGTTTCCATTTACCGACTCTGATACTCCTTTTTTTGTAACTTACTTTGTTTAAATAGCTTGCCTTTCTTACTTTATCCCAGAAGTATTGAAATGCTAGGTGTTAAAAGTGGGGCTCAGTACACATCACCAGCGTTCTCTGAATACTGGTTGAAAGAGGGAATGCTATCTCATCTAGTCAGGTCTGAATGGTAATTTCTTCTGATTTTTACTATGGCCAGGTAGGGGGAATTCCGTAGTTGAGAGAGAATATGAGCTATGTAATATTTTCCCCTTGTCGCTTGAATGGAGTCTTAAAACACAAAATTCACCATGCATACGAAAGGCTGGGAGAGGTTTAGTAAATTGAATGTAGGGTTATTGTTTGTGTCCACAAGACAAAGCCCTACATCACATTTAGCATAATTTGTGGTCTTAAATTAGACTGATTTAGCAAGGAGAGTGAAATAATCTCTCATCCTGTCCAAAAGGCGATACCTTCAGACCAGCATTTAATTGCATTGGCAAAGTAACTTTGGGAAGGTGGCAGTAATTCTGGCTGCATTATTCTTGGTTTGTGGCTAAACTGAGATCATCACTTTCTCCTGGTTGCACTAACTTTCTTTATTGCTCTTCAGAGTAATCAGATGAATGCTGTGAGAGAAGCTTAGTGGGAGCTGGAGGGTGAAACGGGGGGGAGGAGTGCGAGGCCCCCCGAGCAGGGTGGTAATCATCGAAGAGCTGTGCCTCACACACTTCACGTTCTAGGGAGAGAACAGGTAAGCTGACAGCACCCAAAGACTCATCAGGCATGAGGAATTTCTTTGTGATCGTTTACTCATAGTGAATACTGTTCATTCGCCGGAGAGCGTGTTACTGACTGCACACCTCAGAGTGTGCTTCTAAGGCCAGATTGTACAGATAGGGCTCATATGCATTCGGGTTGGTGTCCAAGAGTACAGTTTCTGGAGGTGATTTCCAGCTGCCTGAATTTTCCCATTAAAACCTGTCCTTTTATCTCCAGCCCCCAACCAGCCACTTCAGTAACTAATCCACGCCTTGCTCATTTTCCATCTGGACCACTGCCACCTCCCAAGTGTCTGAATCCAGACTGATTCATATTCTTCACAGTCCCTTCCTCCGGTGAGAGCATTTCCCTTGCCTTTTTACCAGGCCTTCTTCGCTCTAAAAGAAGTCAGGTCACCGATGCCTTGGACATTTTATAAGCTGAAATTGAGGACTCAGAACTGTAATGAACAGTGTGCCTGTCCTCTTTACTTTCGTTCCACTGGGACTCATACACTGGAGTTCTTGCAGGGGGTACCTCCTGAAATAGTTTCAATGTCTGTTTGGAATTTGACGCATACCTGTGTAGCAGCTCTAAGCAAAGGTGCTCCCGGTTTTTCCCAGTCTTCTGGAGTACCCTTCTCCCCGCCCCTCCGGAGGGTGCCGCGGGGACGGGAAGTAAATGTACTGATATAAGACATGATACTTTCTTGTGCTGGACCGAAGGCCCATGTCCGTGGGGTCAGGAGCCTGGATAGTCTCGGTGTGAGAGTTTACATGAACTGTGGACAGGTTGATGGCCAATGTTTGTAGAAGACTGACTCAGCGACTGGGACGGATAAGGTATCACCTGTTGGGAGTCTTTCCGCTATCAATGCAGAGTTAGTACTTTTGAGGTAAAGATGCCTTTGGCTTTTACTTTGGTATTTGCAAGTATATACTCCAGGGAAGGAGGACTCTTAGGCCCTCACTGGTTTATTATAACCTTTAATCTGTAGGTTGGTATTCATCATGCTACTGAGTTGGTTTTTCATATTTCTGTGTAATAACAGTGCATTGATCTGTTGCTAATCTGATGTAAACTGTGTGTGTGTGTGTGTATTGATCAAGGTGTAAAGGCCAGAAGCCAAAATCATAAACGAGATAGGTTGAATATTTCATCATTTAAGGTTGAACTTCCATTGTGACTTAGTGCAGTGTTAAAAGAACAGCTCTTCAGATATCCGACTATTGAAACAGCTTGACGAATGTATCATCACCCAGGAAGGATCTGGAGTTTGCAGTCTTTCTTCTGGTGGAGGTGAAAAAAAAAAAAAAAAAAAACCAAAGGAAGCGAACAGTTGTACTTAGGAGACGTTGTATGACAATTATAAAAGCGTTTGTGCTTGGGAATACTCACTTATGGGCTGTTGATGGCACTCTCAAATTCTCTTTTGCCCTTTGAAGGAACATTTCCATTTCTACTCTACTGAGTTACTAACCTAAGAAAAACCTACAAAAAAATAAGACGGATATGTGAATCAGATGGTCATATTCGAGTTTCATCTCTCTTTCCTGAGAAAGAAAAACAAAATGTGTTGCTGGCATTCCTTGCGAGGAGCGGGGCTACATATTCACACTCAGCAATTTTGTTTCCGTAGCGGTGCCACCAAACATAGCAGAGCTGAAGAATTTGGAAGTGCTCAACTTTTTTAATAACCAGATCGAGGAGCTGCCCACACAGATCAGCAGCCTTCAAAAGCTCAAACACCTGAACCTGGGGTGAGTATGGGTGGAAGAGGAAGGAAGGGGGATGCAGGCTGTGGGGGCAAGTGGAAGCGCGTACGCAATCACCCAGGGGGAGCTGACCTCCAGCTTTTTTCTGTGTTGCAGGTTTTTAACAAAAGTTTTATTGTTTTAATACCTCTCTTCAATGGCCTGCATTAGTGCATATCTTTTTTTTTTTTTTAAGAGAGACATTGAGAGAGAGAGAGAGAGAGCATGTGCAGGGGGAAGAGGCAGAGGGAGAAGCAGACTCCCCGCTGAGCCAGGAGCCTAACGTGGGGCTTGATCCCAGGATCCAGAGATCATGACCTGAGCCGAAGGCAGATGCTTAACCATCTGAGCCATCCAGGCGCCCCAGTGCATATCTTTTTGAGTAGTCACTGAAAAGCTAATTGTTTGTACCATAAGGGAGGTTTTTTTTTTTTTATCGTATTTTGATTCCAACAAAATTTTATTTCAGTTAACATGGACCAGGAAGGGACTTATTTGCATAGCATTAACTGTTCAGAGCAGTTGTAATCTGGTTGATCATTCTCTCTGTATTAAGTAGAAATCGCTTACAAAAGCGCCTTCCTTCTAGGGAGGGCGGAAGGATACATTTCCAAACACTGCCTCATTGATTCTTACAATTCTTTTATATAGCCCGGAGGTTATAATCCTCTTTCTTTATACGAAGGTGAAGAGAGGAGGTTTGATTCAGCTGAGGTGGCAGAACCAGGCAGCAGTGAATGATAATAATACCATCTATTGCTTTACAGTTTTCAAAGTCCTCATGCCAGTGTTCAACCCTCTGAACGATTATGAGGGAGGGAGGGCGGGTGGTACTGCTTTCATTTTGTGTAGAGGAAGTCAAGCCCTTTCTGAGAGCTTCAGTTGACTCGTTCCTGGTGCCCCTGAGCTTGGTGACCGAGCTAGGCGGAGAACCCCGTTATCCGGGGTCCATGCCCCTCCATCAAACACCGCAGATGCCCCCAGAACTTGGGCTCCTGAATTCCAGCTTCACTGTTGTAGCTGTTAGATGAAGCTGCCCACTCATGCTTCATCTCCTGTGTGACGCAATATATTCATTAAATTATAACCATTAAATGCTCTGGTTTAGTTAGTGATTTACATGGAATGGTGGTAGAAGCTGGCCAGGTATTTATCAATTTAATAGGAAGCAATCACGAAAAAATCCCACCTTATTCATGGAATGATTTTTAGTCGAGCTCATTCTTTCCACGGGGAGTGTGATTAGACACTCATTTTATGTTCCCTCTGGTTGAGATAATCTTGGAAAGATCCGTGAGCATTCTTTTTCCTGATGTCTGAGGGGAAGTAGAGCTGGGGGGGGGGGCGTCACTTAAATCAGATGTCTTTTGTCCCCCTACAAATATGGAGATTGTACACCCATCTGTCAAAGCAGAAAAGAAAGGATCCTTTGTTTATATCTTTGTTTTGAAAATTAAGTCCTATGTTTAATTTGTGTATTACCCAGAAGCTAAAACTAGATGTATTTACTGGACGCATAAAACTAGATACATTCTTGGGATCCCTGGGTGGCTCAGTTGCTTAAGCTTCTGCCTTTGGCTCAGGTCGTGGTCCCAGGGTCCTGGGATCGAGTCCCGCATCGGGCTCCCTGCTCAGTGGGGAGCCTGCTTCTCCCTCTTTTCTCTGCCCCTCTCCATCCTGCTCGTACTCACTCTCTTCTCTCTCTCTCAAATAAATAAAATCTTAAAAAAAACTCAATACATTCTTACTGTTAATTTGTTGATTGATGTATTTAACGAGTTATTTACATATAAGGCGCTAGGAGCAGTACCTGGCGGGTAGTAAGCACCATGTAAATGTTAGCTATTATCACCACCACCATCCTCATCATCTTCGTTTTATTTATTATTTCATTGATTTCGTGACTGTGATCTGTGTCAGGAACCTTGCTCGTGTTGGGGCTCAGTCCCTGGCCTTAAGTATGGGGCAGAGCCGGCTGTAGGGGAGCAGTGGGAGTCTCTGTGGGGCCACTGACACGCCCGAGGTTGTGGAGACATGGACGAGGGTGTCAGTCCACAGGGGAGGCTGTCAGAAGGATTCCTGCAGGGGGCAGTATTTGAGCTGAAACTTGATGCAGGAAAATGAATTTCTCAGACTCAGAAGCAGAGTGAAGGCGCCTCAGCCTGCGGGAAGGACAGGACTAAAAGCTCAGGGTACTGCACGTTCCGGGAGTTGCAGGTCCTTGAGTGTTGCTGAGTGTAAAGTGTGAGGCAGGAAGTGGTAAGGTAAGGGAGGAGGCCCGACGAAGAAGCATGAATGCCTGCTGTTTATTTACTGAGTACTTCCTGAGCTCCCAGCGGTGGGCCAAGCACTGTCCTGGGTAGTAGCCGTCCAGCCTTTATGGCATGTACATCACAGGTGGGGAAACAGACGGTAAACACAGGTCTCTAACTGCAGGGAGGCAAAGGCTAATGAAGGGCCCTGTGTGCCAAGTAAAGGAGCTCTGTTTTTGTCCTGCTGACCTTGGAGGAGTTTTTACAGCAGACTAGCAGTTATGAGAAAAGGTTTGGATTTTTGTGCAAAAGGTCATGTGGAGGGGAGTTTGGGATAAGTAGGGTTAGAGGTCAGGAGACCCTTAAGCATGTGGGAGATTAGCATTCCAGGAGAACTAGGGCAGTGACAGCGAAGGTGGGGGAGGGGTTTTAGGTGACAAATATAGAGGAGATAAAACCGACAAGACAGTAGCTGATGGGATGGGGTGATGCCTGGGGGTCTGTCGTGGGCAGCTGAAATGGAAATAAAGATGAGGACAGTTGTGGAAAGAACATCATGAGCTCAGGTGTTTTTTGGTTGGGTTGGAGGTACCTTAGGACAGAGTTACAAAGTTTTTTTTTTTCTTTCTTTCTTTTTTTTTTTTATCAAACGCATCTTAGTTCCCTCTGTTGTTTTCAGAGCTGTTTGCATTTTTGGGCTCTCGGTATTCTATTGATTGTGTAAAGCTTTCTGTATTTAATTACATAGCTGTATAGATGGGGTTGTCAAAGTTTGAATAAAAATTCTTCGTTCTCTGGGAGAGGAATTAACATGAGTTTCAGTAAAGGATATTTCTGTCCTCAAGTGGCATAAAGAATTATACCTACATAGCCCTGTTTAAGGCAAGTCATAAATAGAGGACTCCTTAGAGTAAGCAGCTCAAATAAAAATATATACACTAAAAAACTCAACACCAAAAAAGCAAATAATCCAATTAAAAAATGGGCAGAAGACATGAACAGACATTTCTCCAAAGAAGACATCCAGAATAGCCAACAGACACGTGAAAAGATGCTCAACATCACTCATCATCAGGGAAATGCAAATCAAAACCACAATGAGATAGCATCTCACACCTGTCAGAATGGCTAAAATCAACAACACAAGAAACAACAGCTGTTGGTGAGGTTGTGGAGAAAAAGGAACCCTCATCACTGTTGGTGGGAATGCAAACTGATGCGGCCTCTGTGGAAGATAGTATGGAGGTTCCTCAGAAAATGAAAAATAGACCTACCCTATGATCCAGCAATTGCACTACTGGGTATTTACCCAGAGAAAACTAAAACACTAATTTGAAAAGATTTATGCACCCCTATGTTTATTACATCATTATTTACCATAGCCAAAATATGAAAGTAACCCAAGTGTCCTTCAGTGGATAAATGAATGAAGAATAAGGGGTGTATATACACACAATAGAATATTGCTCATAAAAAAGAATGAAATCTTGCCATTTGCAACAGGATGGATGGACCTAGAGAGTATGATGCTAAGTGAAATTAAAGTCAGAGAAAGACAAATACCGTATGATTTCACTCATTTGTGGAATTTAAGAAACAAATGAACAAAGACAAACAGACCAACTAAAAAACAGACTCTTAACTATAGAGAACAAACTGCTGGTTACCAGAGGGGAGCAGAATGGGGGGGGGATGGGTGAAACAGGTGAAGGGGATTAAGGAGTGTACCTGTGGTGATGAGCATCGGGTGATTTATGTGGAAGTGTTGAGCCCTAAATTGCACACCTGAAACTAATATAACACTGAATGTTTACTGGAATTAAAATAAAAATTATGTATATACACACAGGAGACCCTACAGCAGAGCCTTTAGGCCACACATATGCAGATTTCGTTCAGCATGCTCAACCAGAAGTTGCTTTTAAAATTTTATATAATATTTGCTGTTTATTCTGATGATGGCAAGGCCTGAGAGGATTTTTAGGCCATCTGAATAAGTCAAGTTGTACTATGTTTTTAATTCTTTAAACGTGGTTCATTTTACAGAGTTAATTTCCATAAAATATAAAGCCACATCGGCTCCTTGTCGGTAATTATTTCTGGGATAATCTGACTGCAGAAGCACCATGCCCAACTCCTCTGGAATAATTTTTGACCCAGTGAGATGCTGGAGCTCATCTTGTCAGACTTAGAAGTTTTCACCAAGTACGTTGTTGAGTGTTCACAAATTTGGATTTTTTTTTTTTTTTTTTTTTGGCTAAGTGTGTGAGCAGGTCACTGTGGACGTAAGAAAAATTGTTACCTTTAGCTAAGAAGGTTTTATTGAAGCAAGAAGAACGTGAGAGGACCTCTGGAGATCGGAACGTTCTAGAAAGGGAAGCATTAAGTAAGGGCCTTGCTAGCTTGTGAAAAAGAGAAAGAAAAAAGATGCTGACTAGCCTTCAACTACCTGGTTTTACAAATTTCTACATCACATGCAGGCACTTTGCCATTTCCAAAACACACTGGGAGAAATGTCCAGATGCCGTCAAAAGAATTTATACCATTATGGCGCAAATGAGCCATAAGCAACTTTGTTTGAGGACGCTGAAGTGATGTGAGGGTCAGCTGGTAGGACACAGACAGGAAAACCACACTGGATAATTCAGGCTGCCTGCGGTGGTCTTCTCCCAGGGTGAGCTTACCTGTTTGAGGCACAGTGTTTCTCAAACAATGCCTTCGTGAAAAATAACTGTGGTTCCAGCTCTCATTTCTTGGGAACCATTTGCGAGCCACAGATCTTTCTACGGGCTTCAGATTTTTCAGCTCTCATCCTCCTGCCCATCCCCGCTAGGAAGGTATGGCTGTCTTATTTTACAGTTGAAGAAACTGGGTGTCGGAGAAGCTGACCCACTTCCCCAAGGTCACCCAGCTAGTAGCGCTAGAGCCCGACTGCTCATCTCACCTTGCTTTGTTCTGCCCCTGCCTCTGCTCTAAGCGTTCCCGGGAGCCTGGAGCGCGCACAAATGGGGGAATGGCAGGCAGAGGGAGAAGCAGGCTCCCCGCTGAGCAGGGAGCCCGATGCGGGGCTCGATCCCGGGACCCCGGGATCATGACCTGAGCCGAAGGCAGCCGCTCAACTGACTAAGCCACCCAGGCGTCCCTATGGAGGTCATTTTATTAAGTGTAAAGTTAACCAATGACTTTTCTACCCAAGAAGTAGAAATCACTTTTCTCTTGGTTTCCTCTTGTGTTGTCAGCTCTTTCTTGTTTGGCCTGGCTGGTGGGTGGTTGGCAGGTGTGGACAGGATTGTATCTGGTATGAGAAGGCTCGAGGCCTAGAATTATTTTAGCATCACAGTCTCTCCGACCTTTCAGTATCTCAGCTTATATTAGATTAAAAAAAAATGGTGAGCGCTGTGAATTGTTTCAGACTGATGAATCACAGACCTGTCCCCCTGAAACAAATAATACGTTATATGTTAATTTTAAAAAACCCTCAATCATTCCCTGTGCCAAAATAAAATTCAAAGTGTAAAAAAACTTTTTAAGGGGCGCCTGGGCAGTTCAGTCATTTAAGCGTCTGCCTTCGGCTCAGGTCATGATCCCAGGGTCCTGGGATCGAGCCCCGCATCGGGCTCCCTGCTTGGCGGGGAACCTGCTTCTCCCTCTCCCTCTCCCTCTCCCCCTGCTTGTGTTCCTGCTCTTGCTGTGTCTCTCTTTGTCAAATAAATAAAATCTTAAAAAAAATTTTTTTTTTTAAATCCTCTTTTAAGTATGTTCAAAGGGAACCACATTAAGAAAAATTAGAGTCTTGGGTGCCTGGGTGGCTCAGTCAGTTAAGCATCTGCCTTTGGCTCAGGTCATGATTCTAGGGTCCTGTGATCGAGCCTCGCATCGGGCTCCTTGCTCAGCGGGGAGCCTGCTTCTCCCTCTCCCTCTGCCTGCCCCTCCCCCTGTGTGTGCTCTCTATCTCTCTCTCCCTGTCATATAAATAAACAAAATCTTTAAAAAAAAAGAAAAAAATAAGGGTCTTGAAGAAAATAAGAAAATAGATTTCATTGGAGATACACATATATATTTTTGATTTTCAGTTATGATGAAATACATGTGACATAAAATTTGCTGTCTGAACCGTTGTTAAGTGTACGATTCTGTATCATTAAGTATATTCACATTGTTGTGCAGTCAATCTCTAGAAGTTTCTCATCATGCAAAACGGACTCTGTATCCATTAAACAGCAACTCCCTGTTTCCATCGCCCTCAGCCCCTGGCAACCACTGTCGTGACTGGAGATCATTTTGAACGTTAGTAGTTGCAGAACAAAAAAGTGATTTTTTTTTTCCCTCCCATTGGGAGGAATAAATGAAATAAAGCCAACAGTCTAAAAACTACAAACTTACTCTGTATCTTTTGAGGAATTATTATTGCTACATACATGAGGAAGTTCTCTAGAAGGACAGATACTTTGTGATGATTTGAAGTTTTTCTGTAACACAGTAAGCATCACCATTGCAGAAAATGAGACATTTTCAAATGTTCCATGGCCATGGAGATTCTCTGACTACAATTACTGTGTTGGTTAAAAGAACATAAAGTGATGGCAGAATTATGGCCGCTTCTGAGCTTTCAGTCTCTCACATACGGCTCGTAGGCCTGTGACACAGAGGTGATGTGAGTATTGTCTGAACGTATGTTTTGTGTGTGACGTCTTGGATTTTTTTCCCCCCAACCACAGCATGAATAGACTAAACACTTTGCCTCGAGGATTTGGCTCCCTCCCAGCTCTTGAGGTCCTTGATTTGACTTACAACAACTTGAATGAAAATTCTCTTCCCGGAAACTTCTTCTACCTTAGTAAGAAACTTTTAATTCTATAAATCTCCTTAAAATGGTACTTTGCGTTCTGAAAGTGAAATTTATTTGCCAGGGCCCAAACTCCAAGAGAAATTATTGGACGTATATATTTTTTTCTTCACACATTTCTTTTGAATATTCCTTCATAGCTCAGCAGTATGTATATTTGATATATAGTTACCTGACACCATTGCACTCAAGTGGACTTAGTAATGTCATATTAACTTCTGGATGGAGATTATGTACCTAAATGAGATCAAGTCTCACATTTAGCTAAAGAACTTGACTTTTCTTTTTAAAGAGCATGCCAAAAAAATATGATAATGTATGTGTCCTCCCATGTTGCTGTTAACTCTTTGTAAGCTATGTCCCCAAAGATATTCCAACCAATTATTTATAAAAATATCCCTTAATAAACCAGTAACAGAATTTTTTGACGCTTCCAAGGAGGATTCTTGTTTTAAGTCTTTTAAAAAGTAATCTCATTGATGTAGTCTCTTTTGTCTGTAGTATGCAAACATGAAGAAGTTGTTTGTCACAGATAAACACACCTTATCTTTTCACCTGCATTCTATGCAAACAAATTTCTTCCTGTAGATACTCCTAAAAAATGGGGAAAAACTGTTTTTTTTCTGAGAACTCACAAAATATTTAGGAAAGATTTGCTTTCCTTAAATGAGTGTTCTGCTTCTCCAAATAGTGACAACACGTATGGCATCCAGCGATTCTGAATTTTCTGAGCTCGTCTCCAAAATTTCATTTATAACCTTATGCATATTCTCATTCCCAGACTTTCTCAAGCACATGAAGCCAATTCTAAAATATTTTCTTGGGCCACGAAGGAAATTTTGTTGTGTATATTGACATAGAGTTCTGTCGGATTTTAAAACATTAGAATGTAATTGAATACCTGTAAGCAAACAAACAGACAAATCTGATTATACTTCTCCTTTTTGGTTAGGGATCAAAAAGATGCCTTAGAATGTTCTCCTTCCATAGTTTGCGGGTCATGTTATCACTATGTAATATTGTGAACAAGTTTCTGATCACCGATATTCTGCCTCAGTTAGGGTTCCTCTAGTTTTAAGCTCCTTTGTCTTCATTTATTTTTGTTGTTAAGGCTAGAGAAATAATAATAATTAGTCTGATTACGGAAACAATGAACTGTGATTACGGTCTTCCTCACCAGAAAGCCTTTTAGTTATTTATTTTTAACAGAGTCACATTTCAATGATAGAGCTCTTTTGCCCTCAGCATTGATACAAGTGACAGTGGTTTTCTTGGTTACCCTTTGGATGCAGAGCATAAACGTGTATCGGAAATAACAGAAGAAAAATAGCTATCTTTTTTGAAAGCGTCTTGCAACCTGTGCCAAAAACTGCTGGTGTCCAGCGTTGTTAATTGTGTCAGTCCTCTTGGATATAGATGTTTTCCTGAACACACCAGCCCCACAGTAAGCCAGTAAATCTAAGTTTGACCTGCTTCTTATTATTGTGAGCCCTAGGTGTGTCACAGGCTTTTCACCGAGCCGGGGTTATTAATCAAAGCGGACTCCCTTGTATTGATCAGACCTCAAATGGTTGGATTCCGTGCCACCCTGTTTATATATTGCTGTTTAATTTGCAGCTACTCTGCGTGCACTCTATCTAAGTGACAACGATTTTGAAATCCTGCCGCCAGATATTGGGAAGCTCACAAAGCTGCAGATAGTAAGTAATTTATCTAAATTCTTAGAAAATCAATTCACTTCTGCAGCCCTTGTAGGAGTGGAATCAAGTCAGTTTGAGCAGGAGTACGGTTTGTTTTGCGGGAATCAGCCACTCCTTCTGCTACTGTTTCTGGTTCATCTGCAGGCACTTGTAAATAAATTGAGGGGATTGAGCCTTTAGAGGAGAGAGGGCACGGGAAAGGACGAGAGTTGCTGTTGAACGCCTCTTTATGTGAACACTGTTTTGACAACTCCTTGTTTTCTTATATTTAGCTCAGCCTTAGGGATAACGACCTGATATCGCTGCCTAAAGAAATCGGGGAGCTTACTCAGCTTAAGGAACTCCACATTCAGGGGAATCGCCTGACCGTTCTGCCCCCAGAACTAGGTAAGGTTGTTGATGAATGATCTTAGTTCGGGGTTTAATTAATAACAATGATCCATATGCGGCAATTCTGAACAACCCTCGCTCCTCCTGGCAGGCACCCTCCACCAAGATGCCCTTTCTGATCATTTCTAGTAGTATTTGTCCTTGCCCAGGGGTCAGCTGTTACAGGTTGACCAGTCCTGCTGCTCTGTTCGGCAGCCACACGGCACCGAGGGCCCGAGAAACTGCTGAGGGGGTGATCAGCCCGCTCAGCCCCTGCATGGTGTTTGGGGAGGGCGGGGGAAGAGCCCAAGATTAGTAGTAATGGGCTTGCCTGAGGCTCCTCCTTTGCTAGCTGATGATTTTTAAAATTTCCTAATCAAACCATCACTCTTACTTTTTCAATCTCTTAATTTTTAATTTCAGTCCCTTGAAAACTTGTATCACCTAAAGTATTTGTTACAGCTGCGTGAAAATACCTTTGCTAGTCATGCATCTGGTTCTCCTCTGATCCATCTCCAGTGGGAATTGTTAAATATGTTCCAGCTGGGAACCCTTTGGTCCTGCTCCTGGGGCAGATGACTCTTAACACTCTGCCTGCCCAGTCACCTGGCCCAGGGTGGGCTTAGGACCTTCCTCGGAAAAAACGTTCAAACGTGTTATCCCATGGCTGAGGCTCTTCTGCCCTTCTGGAAGGTTTTCGTGTGCTTACTTCTCTCTGCTTGTGCAGACTCTCTGTGTCCTCTAACTTCTTCAGTCCATTGAACTGTATTGTCCCTCAAACCATGAATATTTTGTCTTTCTGCTTCAAAAAAGCATAATTTTAAAAAACACATTTAACCCAAAGTTCTTGGAGCAAGTACCTCACATGAGTCTGGTGGTTTGAAAGAGGCCAGTTACTAAAAATTGGAATGTAAGTTCCATGAGAGGGGGGTGGGGTTTTGTTTCTGCTCCCTGCTCTATCCCCCATGCCTGCCAGGTGCTGGGCTTGAGTTGGGTGCTCAAGGAATGAGTCCTGAACAGGTTAATCAAATGAGGGCCTCAGTTAGCAAGGCACTGGGATGGCCACGCGCAGCCAGAGTTTGACGTCTGTCCAGAGCAGTACTTCTGGTTATGGAAGCCACAAGCCACACTTCTAAGTGCTCAGGAGCCATGTGTGGCTCTTGGCTACCCTGTGGAAAAACATAGGTACACAACGTTTCCGCCAGCCAGGATGTTCCATGGGGCAGTGCTGGTCTAAAGGAAAAGCATTCACATGATTTCATGGAACAGACGTCGAGTTTCAGCCCCCCTTACCCCATCTCCTTCAGCAACTTTGTTGTTGTAAAATGTCTAGAGGAATTTGTACTGATTTCAAGGGCTGATAAGTAGCTCAGCACCTTCTCTTCACGAGTTCCAAGTAGACACGTCTTACTTTAGGAACAGGCCAGGAGATCAAGAAAAGATCTCTGCAAAAGTTTTTAAGGCAAAAAACTCCTTGTCAAAAGAAAGAGTTTGTACAGTGATTGTTAACCATAGGGGATAGCGTTAGTAATACCTGGGGGACTTCTGCAGAATACAAATACCTGCTTCTTCCCTGAACCACTGAATCAAAATCTCCATGTGTGAGACTAATTCTTTTTTTTTTTAAAGATTTTATTTATTTATTTGAGAGCGAGAGTACATGTGCAGGGAGAGGGGTAGAGGGAGAAGGAGAGAGAAGATCTCAAGCAGATACTGTGCTGAGTGCTGAGCCCGAGCGGGGCTCGATCTCATGACTCCAAGATCATGACCTGAGCTGAAATCAAGATTTGGACGCTTCACTGACTGAGCCACCCAAGCACCTCAAGACTAATTCTTATATAATTTGGAAAAGCTCACTCCATGCCTCTGGTGTGCATCCTTGGTTATTATGATTAGGAGAAATTTTTTTTTTTCAGTATATTTTGTTATTGTTTTGTTTCATTTTTCAAGCCAAGAGGCAATATAGGGCATTAATCAGTAATTTTTTTTTTTTTTTTTTGCGGTTTCTATCAGATGCTACTTTGTTAGAAAAATAAACCCAGGTGACCACCCACCTATGTACTTCTATCTTTTGAAAACTCACATTGCTTATCCTATTTAAATATGGCATCTAGTCACATTTATCTAACATTTCTGTTAAGCTCTCCAGTAACAAATTATTATTATTATTTTTTTATTCAATAGAATTGAGGAGAAAGTCACTAAATGACTTTATTTTTTAAGGCACACCTAGGCAAAGCTTAATCTCAACTTCTGCCTGGTGGCAGCTTCCCCTAATTACAGGCAAATACTTAGCTGGAAATAAATGATAAACCCCTGGGAGTTGCTGTTACAAATCTAATTTAAAGATGAAGACAGATGTATTCTTTATTTTTGAACGGCGATTTTTTTTTTTTAGAATCAAAAATAATATACTACATGGGAATATAATAATAGCTATTATAATAGCCAGTACATATGAAGGCCTCCTGTGCCAAGGGCTCTCATGATGAGTGCTTTTCTTGCTCTGTCTCCTGTAATCGTCGTGACATATAAGCCGACTTTTTAGAGGTAAGAAGACTGGAGCTGAGGGACACCCATTGGGACACAGCTAGTGAGTCACAGAGGCTTGATTCGAATCCTGTCGGCCTGTTCTTCGGGTCAGGATTCCTAACCACCGTGCTGTTCTCGTTTCCGTTCGTGCCTGCAAAAGGATTCCCAGAAAGCTGTTTCCAAGTGTGAATCAAGCCCAGTGCTGGCTCGCCTCCCCAGGGGAGCAGGAGAAGAGCCCTCCATCGTGGCCTTGTGTGGCCAGCTGGGCTGGTGTGTCAGCAGCCGGACCATAATGACACTGCAGGGAGCAGAAGAGAGGCCCTCAGTAGCACAGGTGCTATTTGGCTCGGCGGTTCCCCGGCGGTTGCGTTGTCCGTGGGGTTCCCCCTCCCCGACCCCGCCGCCGCCCTGGCCCCTCCCTTAGCCATCCAGCCACAGCGGGAATGTCTTTGGTTTGACTTGTCCTCAGTGGCTAAGGTGAGCCTCTGGAGCTGCCCTGGCTGGCTGATGACTGAGCTAGGGACCGATGAACTTGAAGTGGGTTGTGGGTGTCCCTACAGCATCCCCTGGCTGCAGGTTTGCTCCTGGGTGCATCTTCAAATGTGGATAATGATCTCTCCCCTGTATGTTCATATTTTATGTAGCAGAATAAGCGAAGTAAGTGCTTTTGGGATTTCTAACAGCTTGAAGCCTTATTGGTAAGAGTATTTGAATCAAGCACGGGAATCCAGATGAGTTCTGATGTGTCAGGGCTGAAATGTTCAGGGACACAGCAAAATAAAGTCAGGGGCTTGGCTGGAATTTTTTCTAGGTAATTATATCACTTTACTTTTGTTGCGAATCCTGAATAAGTTACCTGTTGTGTCGGATTGCTAAGCAGTAATGCACTTGATTTGATGTTGGTCCATATACCTATAGCAGATTAGATGCAAACTGGGTTTGTCATTCACCCATTAGTTTTTTTTATTCATTCAGACATTTATTAAGTTCCTGCTTTAGGCCAGGTCTTGTCTTCAAAGAACTTACTTTCCAGTAAAGTAAAACTCATTTATTCATCAACTGTTTATTGGGCCCTAGCTTCATGCTTATTTCTTGGAGATATGACAAGGGACAGACACCCCTGTGATCCTGCCGTGGGGGAGGACGGATGCGTGGATGGATGGATCGCACATCAGATGATAAATGCTCTGTGAAAAAAATTAGCATGGAAGGGAGTGTCCCAGTTGGGGCACTCTGTTATACAGAGTCAGCAGAGAAAGCCTCACTCATAAGCTGGTATCATTTGAGCAGACACCTAAACGAGAGAGGGAGCTTTCCTGGCAGGGGTAACAGCGAGTGCAAAGGTCCTGAGATGGTCCGGTGTTGGGTAGCAGCATGACTCACGTGGCTGGGACGCAGTGAGCGAGGGGAGGGTTGGAAGAGGTGAGCTCAGTTCGGAGGTGGGGACTAGATCACATGGGAACTGGTGGGCATTGTAAGGACTTGGGCTTTTGCTCTGAGTGAGGTGGTGTGGCAGGCTGAATAATGGCCCCCAAAGGCGCCCTTGCCCCGATCACCAGAACCTGGGTATTTGTCATCTTGCATGGCACAAGGACTTGGCTGATGTGATTTAGAATGTGGAGGTGCAGAGATTATCTTGGATTACCAAGGTAAGCCCAGTGTAATCATATGAGTTTTATAAGAGGGAGGCAGGAGGGTCAGAGATAGTAGTCGAAGATGCCATGACTGAGTCAGGAGGTTGAAGTGATGCACCGTGGAAGGGGCCTTGGGGCAAGGAATGTGGGCAGCCTCCAGAAGCCAGCAGCTGAAAAAAGCAAGGAAATGGATTTTCCTCTGAAGCCTCCAGAAGGAAGGCAGCCCTTCTACTTTCATTCAGATGGTGATAATGGTCAGATTCTGGGAGAACAAATGGGAATTAGTGATGACTTGGGAGAGGGAGAGAGTGGAGGTTGACTGTGAGGTTTTGGACCTGGGGAGCTAAAAGGGTGGGGAAGATAATGGGAAGGGGTGGGGAGACGTGGGGAGGAGAGGAGCTGGTCATGAGCTGAGTTGTGGATATCCTAAATTTGAGATGCCTTTCGGATGTCTCATCAAGAGGGCACCTGGATAGTGGGGTCTGGAGTTGGAAGAGAGGTCTGGGCTAATATATAATTTGAGGCGTTATCAGCATAAATGTAACGCCACTGAGTAGATGAGATTCCATGGGTGTGACCACAGAAGGTAGAGCCTTGAAGCTCTCTAGTTCCTAAATGCTAAAGTCAGAAGGATTGGGGACCTTGATGAGTCGGCCTGGCTCCCAAGCAGGTATCTGTGGCAGGGACTGTGGGTCCCCCAGTTGGCCCCACAATGGCTCCCCCGTGCTTATGTGGTGGACATGCTTCGCTTCATAGGACAAGTGTTTTTCCTGACACGTGCAGTTAATTCTGCCAGTGAAAGCAGGAAGTAGACACAGCTGAAATCTTCCTCTGAGCCTGCCTGAATCCGAAGGTGTCTGTGGGACCTGTATTTGCAGCCAGTCGTCAGTCTTTTCAAAAGAATAGCGATGTGACTAAGTGAAGTTTCACCCAGTTGTATTTAGTGGAAGAATGAGGGAGTGGAGTGGAGAAAAGGCCTGCATTGCTAGGGAGGAAGGAAGGGCACATGCCCTGACCAGGCGTCCAAGCAGATGGAGCGCCAGAGTGGATAGCAGCCTCACTGTGATGTCAGAGCTGTGTCTCTGAGCTGTCCTCTCTTCCGCTCTGCCTTTTCTCTCGTGCACGAGACAGCTGTTGTCTTCTGAGCTGAAGATGGGCATTGTATGTCTTTGCATGGTCTCTGCCAAATTGTCCAGGGTCCCCTGACTTGTTCTTGCTGGAAACATTTCTGGTTTCTGGGCTTCTAGACAGTCCCGGGACCTCTTCTCCTGCATTTGTCCCCCAGGTAATTGCCTTTGGAGAAGGGAAGGACGTCGGTCAGCTAGGCATGCAACAAAGCAAAGGGATTTCGATGTTGGAACCGTATCTACAGCAATTTAGGCAGCCCGTGGGAGGGACGTGTGCAGTGCTGCATCACCTGGGCCTAGCAGGTGGAGCGTCCTGATTTGTATGCCAGGAATCAATAGGATTTTTTATTACAGAAATAGGAGAAGCATATGTATCCTTTCTAGCCTATTTGTGAAGAGTGGAAACAAACACTCATTCCATTCAAAGAGTAAGTGATGTCAGGAATTGAGAATTTTCCTCCAGTTATAATTGTGTAGAATGAACAGAATTAAGAAAGAGGGGAGATACCATTCTAAAAAACCCTTTGTGTTATACCTCTTAATCCCTTTATGGGAGTTGAGGAGCAAAAGAAAAATGCTTTCTTTATGGAGGCAGGCAAGAAGGAAATGCAGTATTCTTTTTGGTCAATCAAGTCCCAGATTGTAAGTGTCTTGTTTATTGTGTTTGGTGTTATTTCTATCCAGTTGCTTCCCAGGTATCTTAACCAGAGGTTTAAAAACAACAACAACACATGTTTTAATGTGTACTATAGGATGTAGAGGCTTGCCTCTTCATCACCAGGCCAGGGTTCAGTGCTCTCTGACTTTGGACAGGTTATTTTACCTTCTGCACCTCATGTGGATGGGGCTCGTAGTAGTCCCTGGTCGTAATGTGGTTCTGAAGATTAGAGAATAATCCACATCTAGAACTGAGCCCCGTTTCAGGAGTAGGTACAACTGCTCAGTAAGTACTAGGTCCGTGAACATAGGTACACAGGTGTGTGTGTGTGTGTGTGTGTATTGTACATGTAACACACACAGTGAATTTTATACTATAAAATTTTGACTCCCTAGAGGCCGGTTTTCTGAAGCTGGGGCTCATCTCAAACAGTCTAAGCATAGCGGTTGCCGATGCCCCACCCGTTTGACAGGGAGAAGGTCAGAAAGCCAGAGTCTCCAGAGCACATTGATGGGTTGGCTGAACCTGTGGGTAGAAGAATGGCTGTCCATCAGCTTCCTGTGTGGACGGCAAGAAGCAGCACAGGGGCAGAGCTGGGGAGTGGGAGACTGAAGGCCCAGGTGAGCAGCTCCACGTGGCAGACACTCGGGGTGCATGAGAGGCCTGGCAGGAAGTTAGGGTTTCACTGCTGTCCATTCAGTTCCAGGGTCACAGTTTTAATAATAAACTTGTAATTACACAAATTACACTGGAAGGTGGGACGAACTCCACCACAATCTGTGATAACTACACCAGGCTAACCAAGGGTAGGACCACCGGCTGCTTTTTTTGTTGTTGTTAAGATTTATTTATTTTAGAGAGAGAGCAGGAGCGGGAAGGGGAGAGAATCTCCCGCAGACTCCACGCTGAGCACGGATCCTGATGCGGGGCTCGATCTCACGACCCTGAGATCACAACCTGAGCTGAAACTGAGCTGGCTGCTTAACCGACTGTGCCCTTGGCTGATTTTGCTTTACATCCATTTTAGGACAAAGTAAAATATAAAAATACAGCATTTTACAGGGGGGAAAGGCTCTCTGGATTAAATAGAAAGATACATACCTCCAAAGACATAATACTTCGTCTGTGAAATGGTTGCCAAATTTCATGATATGCCAGTTTAATAGAGCAGTGAGCGGTGAGTACTTACTTCATGGAATTATAAAGTATGCTACTTATACAAAATTGAATTTGGCCGTTGATCATAAACATGTTTTTGAAGTGACTTTTAGGCTAGGTGGAATTACGTAAATACCTCAGTTTTTACACGAAATACAGTTTACCGAATAGTTTCATGGACTTTAATCTCAGTTCTATAATGTAGGCAAGGAAAGTTCTTTGGCCACGTTTTAAAGGTGGCAAAACCAAGGTGTATAGGGAGATTGTGACTTGACCAAAGCTATGTTACTGACATGGCTTGATCCTGACGAAATCAGATTTTTAGTTCAGATCTTTTAACTTCAGAAGTAAGCATTCGTCTGAAGAAGAGGTGATGTATATGTACAGTGGGGTATTATAGAGCCATAAGAAAGGATGAAATCATCCCATTTGTGACAACATGGATGGAGCTAGAGAGTATTATGTGGAATAAATCAGACTGAGAAAGACACATACCATGTGATTTTGCTCACGTGTGGAATCTAAAAAACAAAGCAAATAAACAGAAAGTAGAATCATTTACACAGAATAGACTGATGGTTGCCAGAGGGAAGGGGGTGGGGAGGTGGGCAAAGTTGGGGGAAGGGGAGTGGGAGATACAGGCTTCCAGTTAGGGGATGAATAAGTCATGGGGATGGAAGGGGACGTAGTCGGTCGGACTGTAACAGTGTCCTGGGGTGACAGACAGTAGCGACGCTGGTGGTGAGCACAGCATCATGGATAGAGATGTTGAATCACTGTGTTGTACACCTGAAATTTCCTGAAACATTGTGTGTCAACTATACTCAAAAAATTTTTTTTTAAAAAGAAGCTAAAAGAACACCCCCCCAAAAAGTATTCCCCTAAATAGTATATCCATAAATACAGCAATACTGAAACAATTAAAAAACATCATTTATTGTTAGATGACAGATGAGAGTGATTCCAGACAGATGCCTTAATTTTTATTCTGTGAAAAATAAGAAAATGCCAGGACTAGGAAATCTTGACCAAACTTTCAGTTTTGGCTGGAATTCTATTACATGCTTTTACGTTTTATTTCTGTGTTAATATTCTTTTGACAAACTTCACAAGAAATATTTCCTATGCTTTGATTCCCATGGTCTTAGTTGATAATCAAAAATGATTCCCGTCAGTCTCCTACATGATATTTTTTAACAAGTTCCATTTTATATATTTTATTTCAGTGAATTTTTAAGCCCAGAAAATGTTCTAAGTGTGGATTTTAAAAATCCTCAGTGAATTATATTTCTGCCTGGTGAGCTATTGCCTTAAAAGGGGTGGGAAGTTACAACAAAACCGTTTCCATTCTGTATTATAAATTTCAGGAAGCCCACTGTCAGGTTCAGTGTGATTGAACATGTGCATCAGTCTGTGTTAACACCAGCTGGTAAGGCATGCCACTGTTTGCAGTGGACCATTCTTTGATTTAATAGGACACTAAATGTATTCCTGCCCTGGGAGAAAGGCCGGCGGTACTGAGATTCTAGATTTCATTTTTTTTTTAATTCCAGAGGCATATCTGTAACTACAGTTCCTATCACCTAAATACATATATAATATCTTATGTTTATGTACCATTTCCCTCAAAGCCGTCTCCTAGATATTATAGTATTCCTGTACTAAAAAAAAAAAAAAGCCATGTTATACTAACTTAGACCTGAATGGTGTTGTATGTGTGAGTGTGTTTTGGAGGGCCACGGCTGGGATAGGGGTAAAGTGGGGGATGGTGTCCTTAATGCTGGCAACACCAGAGATTGAGTGATAGAGCACAAAACTGTGCCTTATCACAGCTCATCATGGCTTTGCTTATTTATGTTTATCTAGACCTTTCCGAGTTGTTCATGTTTTCAACTGTGTATTAATTCCGTGAGTTGACCACCTGCAGGGCGGAAGCGTCCGATGGTGCCGTTTGTACTTCCGTAAACTTTTAGGCAGTAGCACGCATTCTAATTTTAGCAAACATCCCCATGCTCATTGTCAACATATGTTTCGCGATTTGAATAGAGCCCAGTACCCTCTCTGTTGCCTTTTATATTTGCTATTCTAAGAAGAATGGCTCTTCTCCTTGGGCAGCCCCTATCGACCATGTCAGAATTCTGACCTCCAGCTCCTTATGGTGTATTCCTGTGAGCTTTTGGGTTTGGGGCACAGTACTAAATGAAATAGACAGAGTCCCTCCCCTCATAAAGGGAATCTTTGAAGGAAACAACAAAACAAATAGTTGAAAATGACAAACGGAAATTACAGCTGATCCCCAAATCTGCTAGAATGCCAGCTCTATAGTGTTACACTTGAACTTCCATCCTGCGAGGAGTGTGCCACCCCTCCGCTCACTGGGGATGCTACAGGAGCCTCCTAACTGGTTTCCCTGCTTCCTACCTCGCTCCATTCAATCCATTCTTCACACAGCACTCAAGATGCTTTTATGAAACCACATAGTGGGCTACATCACTTCTGGGATTAGAATTCTTTAACATACCCTTAACATACCCTCTGAAAGACCCTGGATGATCTGGCCTCCATGTTTTTATGCTGCTCTGGCCCCTCACTCACTCACGGGCTGCTCTCAATGTCGGCCTCTTAGTTCTTCATGATCTTTGCTTTCTGCTTGGGATTGTCACCTCCCAACTAGTTGCAGAGGCGGTACCTTCAGCTATCAACTCACATGACACTTTTTCTCAGTGAGCCCTTCCCTGACCATTCCCTGTCCCACTCACTGGTCCCTTCCTGTTATTTTTTACAGTGGCAGGTTGCTTTTCTCATGCATAGTTCTTTTATTCACCAAATATTTATTCAGCACCAACCTTGTGTCATGTGCTGTTCTGAGTCCCTTGGGAGGTATCAGTGGGTGGTGAGGGGGAGGAAAGAAAAACCTTGCTTTCGTGTAGGCTTGGGTCTATGATCAGCTCAAATTATGTGTATGATACAATTTTTTTCCATACAAGTAATGTTTTTAGCACCATGAGTAGAAAATAATTTCTTTTTCCTAAAGAATCGCTTTGGTGTTTAGTCAAAAGCTAATTTACGCTTTAAATGTAGGTATATCATGTTCCCTTGTTGTACAATGTTGCCTTGATGACTGTAGCTTTGGAAGAAGTCTTGAAATCACATGGCGTAAATTATTTTTTCAAAATTGTTTTGGCTAGTCTGTGTCCTTTGTACATGTATATACATTTTAGAATCAGCCTGCTGGGGTTTTGATTGGAATTTGACTGAAGTGACATACCAGTTTGAGAGAATTTGCATCTTAACAATATAGAGCCTTCCAATCTGTGAACATGATATATTTCTCCATTTGTTTAGGTTTTTAAAATTTCTCTTGGCAATGTTATAGTTTTTACTTGCATATATTTTGTTAAATTTATCCTTAAGTATTTTAGGTTTTTGATGCTATTGTGAGTGGAATTTTTTAAATTTCATTTTTCATTATTGCTAGCACTTAAAAATACAAAAACTTTGTGTAAATTGACCTTGGTTCCTGTGGTTTTTCTTAATTCCCTTATAAGTCTAGGTCTGGTAGGGTTTTTGTTGGTTTATTTGTTTTGACTTTCTTTTTTTTCTTTGTGGCCTATTTCCTAAGATTTTTTACATACCTAATCATCATGTCTCCCCAAAAAGACCATTGTATTTCTTTTTTTCCAATTACTATTCTTTATTGTTTTTCTTGTCTTATTACACTGGCTAGGTCCTCCACTACACTGTGGAGTAGAAGCAGTGAAAAGGAATATCCTTGTCTTATCTTGATCTTAGGGGAACAGTATTATTGTTCATTGTTAAATGGATACTAGTTATATGTCTTTAGAAAACACTGTTTTATCAGGTTGAGGAAGTCTCCTTTTATTCCTAGCTTCCTTTAAGTTTTTATGAATGGGTATTAAATATTGCCAAAAGGTTTTGTTTTTGTTGTTGTTGTTTTCTTTTTGTTTTTGTTTTTGTTTTTTTTTTTTGCCTGTCTTGAGGTAATCATATGATTTTTCTCCTCTGGTACATCTAAGGTGTCTCTTAATGATCGCTGTATCCTGGTATTCATACACTTGTGCAGTCTGCTCCCATTGATCTCTGTGACCAGTATAATACAGCAGAAATAACAATATGTCACTTGTGAAATTAAATTATAAGACACTGCAGCTTCCATCTTGGGTATGCTCTCTTGCCCTTTCTCTCTTTCACACTCTCTTGAGTCACTTGCTCTTGGGGAAAGCTAGTTGTCATATTGCGAACAACCTTATTGAATGAACTTGGAAGTGGATCATCCAGCCCCAGTCATTGACTAGCCCCAGAATGGCAGCTCGACTGTTCCTTGCAAAGACTCTGATCCAGAACTACCCAGTTAAGCCACTCTCAGATTCCTACCCTGGGAAAGTGTTAAGATAATAAATGTTATTTGTGTTAAGTTCCAACTTTTGGAGTACTCTGTTATACAGCAGTAGCTAACTAGAACATCTCCTTTATTTGCCAGTGTGGCAAATTACATTGATTGTTCACATGTTACATCAGTGTCATATTTTTATACTAAAGCCCACTTGGTATTACTGTATTATCTTTTTTTTTTAACAAAAGCTTTATTGAAATATTCACATACCATATAATACACACATTTGAAGTATACAATTCAGCATTTTTAGTATGTTCAGAGTTGTACAACCATCACCACAGTTTTAGAACATTTTGATTAGTTTAAAAAGAAACTCTGTACCCATTAGCTGTCATTCCACAATTCCCTGGTCTCCCCCAAGTTTGGCTCTTATGTTTAGAATTTTGATCCCTTTTGATCCATTTAATTTTTGTTATGTGCTGCAATAAAGGTTCAGTTTCATTGTTTTGCATGTGGCTATCCAGTTGTCCCAGCACCATTTGTTGAAAAGACTGTATTTTCCTCATTGAGTGGTCTTGGCACCCTTGTTAACAATTATTTGGCCATAGATACATGATTTTATTTCTGGACTCTCAAGTCTGTCTCACTGATCTATACGTCTATCCAATGGAAGTTCTACACTGTCTTTAATACTGTTGCTTTGTATTAAGTTCTGAAATTGGGACATATTAATTCCAACTTTGTTATTCTTTTATAAGATTATTTTGGCTATTTTGAGTCCCTTGACTTTCCATATGAATTCTAGGAGCAGCTTATCAATTTCTACAAAGAAGCCAGCTGGTCTTCTGATACGGATTGCATTGAATCTGTAGATTATTTTGGAGAGTCTTACTGTCTTATATTAAATTTGAGATCCATGAACATAAAATGTCTTTTCACTTGTTTAGATCTTCTTTAATTTCTTTCAGCAATATTTTGTCAATTCCAGAGTATATACTTTACACTTCCTTTGTTAAATTTCCTAAACATTTTATTCTTTTTGATGTTATTATAAATAAAATTGTTTTCTACTTATTTTCAGGTTGTTCATTGCTAGTATGTAAAATGCAATTGATTTTTATATTGATCTTGTGTCCTCTAATGTTGGTGAACTTGTTTCTTAGTTTTAGTTTTTAGTGGATTCCTTAGGAATTTTCTCTATACAAGGTCATGTCATCTGCAATTAAAGATAGTTATACTTCCTCTCTTCTAATGTAGATGCCTTTTATTTCATTTTCTTGTCTAAGTGCTTTGACTGCAACCTCTAGAACAATGTTGAATAGAAGTGACAAGAGCAGACATCTCTATCCTATTCCTGATCTTGGACAGAAAGCTTCCAGTCTTTCCCCATTAAATTTGTTTTCTGTGAGTTATTTGTAGATGAACTTTGTCAGGTGTAGGAAGTGCCCTCTGTTCCTTCTTGTAGGATGATTTCATCATGAAAGGGTGTTGGATTTTGTTTAATGCTCTCTCTGCACCTATGGAGATAATCATATGGTTTTTGATTTTTGTATTTTTATTTTTATGTATTTCTGGATTTGGTAATATTTTCTTGAAAATTTTTTTACTTCAGTTCATGAGGGATATTGTTCTCTACCTTTCTTATAGTATCTATGTACAGTTTTTGTATTAGGAATATCCTGTTCTGATACAATTTGTAAAACTGGTATTTTTAAATCTTTGAAAGAATTCATTAGTGAAGCCCTATGGTCTTGAGTTTTCTTTGTGGAAAAAGTTTTGAATGATGAATTCATAATTCATAATTTTGTTTTCATAGATATAAGACTCCTTAGCTTTTTCTATTTCTTTGAGCATTGGTAATTTTGTGTTTCTTCTAACTTGATCTGTAGCATCTATGATGATATCCCCATTTTTATTTATGATGCTAGTAATTTGTGTTTCTCCTCTTTGCTTTTAATTGGTCTGCCTAGGCTTTATCAATTTCTCTTTTTAAAAAACTGGTGGTGTTTTGATTGAATTCCTTTGTTCTTTGTTTTGTATTTCATTGATTTGCTTTTCTTTGCTCACTTTGAGAATAATTTGCTCTGATTTTTCTAAATTCTTTAGGGGAAAGCTTAGATCATTGATTTTCAGTCTTTCTCCTTTCCTAATATAGCATTTATAGACCTATAGAAATGTATTTCTCTCTAGTGGTTGTTTGAGCTACATCCCACATGTTTTTATGTTTTAACTATCATTCATTTATTTTTATTTATTTTTAAAGATTTTATTTATTCATCTGAGAGAGAGACAGAGTATAAGCAGGGGGAACAGCAGAGGGAGGGGGAGAAGCAGGCTCCCGCTGAGCAGGGAGCCCCATGTGGGACTTGATCCCAAGATTCTGGGATCATGATCTGAGCCGAAGGCAGATGCTTAACCGACTGAGCCACCCAGGCACCCATAACTATCATTCATTTAAAAATATTTTCCAATTCCCTTGTAATTTCTTCTCTGGCATGTTGGGTTATTTAAAGATTTTATTTATTTTAGAGAAAGAGAGAGAGTGTGTGCATGAGTGGGGAGAGGGGCATGGAGAGGGGTAGAATTTCAAGCAGACTCCACACTGAACATGGAGCCCGATGCAGGGCTCCATCTCACGACCCTGAGATCATGACCTGAGCCCAAACTAAGAGTCGAATGCTTAACTGACTGAGCCACCCAGGTGCCCTGGCATATGGGTTATTTAGAGATGATTTGTTTTTGAAGATTTTGTAATCATTTTGTTATTGATTTATAATTTAATTATGATCACAAATCATAATATGTATGATTCTCCTTATTTAAAAGTTTTATAGACTTGTTTTATGGCCCAGGTTATTATCTGAATTGATGAATTTTCCATATACACATGAAAATGTTATGTATCCTGTAGTGTTCCACAAATGTCAAGTCAAATGGGTTGATATGTTAAAATCTCAAGTAACAATGTTATAATTTTTTTAAGTAAGCTATCTTTTAAATAAGTTAACGAAAAAGAAAAAATCTTTAGTATTTACTGACAGACATACCATTTCTAGTGCTTTTTACCCCTTGATACAGATCTGAGCTTCCATTTCGTACCCTTTCATCCTGAAGAATTTCCTTTTATATTTCTCGTTGTATCACTTGACCACAGATTCTCTCAGTTTTCTTCTTCTGAATTATCTTTATTTTGCCTTCATTTTGAAGAATCTTTTTCTAAATATAAAATTTTAGATTGACAGTGTTGTTTTTTCCTTTCAGCACTTTAAGGGTAGTGTTCTGTTGTCTTCTATTTTGCATTGTTTTGGTGCCATTTTTACTATTGGTCTATGTAATGTGTCTGTTTTCCTATGACTGCTCTTAAAATTTTCTCTTCATCATTGGTTTTCAGCAGTTTAATTATTTCCCTTCCTGTGGTTTCCTTTGTTTCTACTTCTTGAGGGTTTTATAGAAATTTTTTGATACATAGGTTTACAATAATCATCAAATTGGAAAAATTTTAGCCATTATTTCTGTATTTATGTACTTACCTACTTATTACCTATTAGGGAGCTAGCTCTCATTTCTCTTTCCTCTCCTGGAAGTCAGATTACACTTATGTTAGACTGCCTGATATCTTCCACAAGTCAACTGTATAAAACTTTCTTATTTTGTTTCTCTTTAGACCCTGTCCCCATCTTTGTGCTTCAGTTTGGGTAGTTGGTTTTTTGTTTTGTTTTGTTTTCTGTGTCTTCAAGTTAACTGATCTTTCTGCAGTGTCTAATCTGATAAGCCTGTTCAGTGAAATTTTCATTTCAGATCTTACATCTTTCAGTTCAAGTATATCCATATAGTTCTTCTTATAATTCCACTTCCCTATTAAACAGTTCCTATTTATTTCCTTATTATGTTCACATTTTGCTTTAAATTCTCGAACACATTTTAAACAAGTGTTCTAACATTTTTTGTCTGCTGATGTAATATCTTAATCTGTTTCTGTTGACTGATTTTTCTCATTTATAGATCACCTTTTCCTGTTTCTCTGCATGTCTAGTATTTTTTATTATAATGTCATAGTAGATTGAATAGTATATTTTTGAATGTATAGATATTCTTGTCTCCTTTGGTAGGTTTTTGAGTTTCATTGGGGAAGCAGTTAATTTCTTTGTGACCAGCTTCATTTTTTTCAAGGCCTCCTTTTAACCTTGGTTAGGGTTGATCCAGACTAGACTTTATTTGTGGACTCGATTAGTCCTTTCCTAAGACCTCTGGGATCTCTGTTGAATGACCAGGGTGTTCAGTGAAGTCTCTCCTCTCTGGCTGATCTGGAAATGAACGTTTCCTAGCCCTGTGCACACTCCAGTAATTGTTTGGCTTTATCTCTTCTGTAGTTTTTCCCTTGTTAGTTTTTTTTTCTTTCTTAGCCTTGCCCTGGACATTGCAGTTATTATTAAGCCAAAGACATACGGGAACCCCTGTGCAGTTATCTGGCGCTCTTTTTTCTTTATAGCTTCTTTGTTTCTACTACCCTGCCCTACTAAGTCCTACTACCTTAGTAGCCTCAAACTCTGATCTCTCTCCTTCACTCAGCCGTGCCACCGTATTGTTTGATCTCCCACTTCCTACATGACTATCTGGAAACGCTTCCAGGGGAAAATTAGGGTGATCATAGGGTTCCACACACTCACTTCCTTTTCTCAGGGATGAGTCTGGCGCTGCCTCTTGTCCAATGTCTAGATGCAATTATACATTTTTTTCTGGTTACTTTATCATGGCTAAAAAGCAGAAGTCTGGATTAATTCTTGATAATCTTCAGTATGAACAGATGGAATATAATTATTTTTCTGCCTCTTTCTTGCCTGTTTACACAGTCTCAAGAAGTTATTTTTACTCAGTTTATCCTCTCAACCTTGCACTCACTGGCTAGGTGCTGTAGTGGGCGTGAGAGTATTACAGTTGTCCTCTTCCATATTACTTGCAAATGTCAAGACCATTTCCCCTTTTATTCTTGGTATTACCCTGTTTTTAACCTCAGAATAATCTCTTGGTCTTAATTGCTTGCTTATTTATTTCTTTATTATTATTTATTAAGTAAACTCTGTGCCCAACATGGGGATCAGACTGACAACCCTGAGATCAAGAGTCACATGTTCTACAGAGCCAGCCAAGTGCCCTGGTCTTAACTGCTTTTTGAATTATCTCTTACTCCACTGTTACAGTTAAGACCATTAAATTTGTGAAGTCTGCCATAAAAAGTGCCACAGCGTGGGTAGCTTCAATAACAGAAATTTATTTTCTCCCACTTGTGGAGGCTAGAGGTTCCAGATCATGATATCGGTCGAATTGGTTCCTTCTGAGGGCTGTATGGGGCAGGTCTGTTCCACACCTCTCTCCTTGGCTTGTAGATGGCTGCCTTCTCTCTGTGTCCTCATGGTTGTTCCTCTGTGCACACATACACATATAACTCTGTATGTTCAGATTTCCTCTTCTAGAAGGACACTGGCCATATTGGATTAGGGCCCATCCTAATAACCTCATAATTTTAGCCAAATGACATCTGTAAAGACCCTATCTTCAAACACAGTATCATTCTGAGGATCTGGAGTTAAGACTTCATGAATTTTAGGGGAGAAGAAACAATTCAGCCCATAGGACCAATCATTTCTCTCATCTCTTTATTTATCACCTTGGTGTAAAACTTGATGTCCTTTGATATTTCATTGTTCACATGCTTATTTATGCTTTTAATCCCTTTTAATTTTTATTAAAATATTATTTCTTTAGGTTTCTTTTTTTTTTTTTTCAGAGAGGGGAGGAGGGGCAGAGGGAGGGAGGGAGAGAGGATCTAAACAAGCTCCATGCCCAGCACAGAGCCTGATGTAGGGCTTGATCTCAAGACGCTGAGATCATGACCTGAGCTGCAGTCAAGAGTCCAATGCTTAACCAACTGAGCCAGCAGGCACCCCGCCTTTAATCCCTTTTATTTAGCAACAATAGGTCATGTTCCCTTAAGCCATCATTTCTCATCTTTTCAAGAATCAACAACCCCTTTGAGAAACCACTGAAACCTATAGAGGTACTCTCCCCAAAATGTATATTTTCATATAGGAAATTTTACATATAACTTGGGGAGTTTTAAGATGCCCCACATCCATCCATGGACCCTTAAATGTAGAGTTCCCACCCCAAGTATTCTTTGTTTTAACCCTTCAATTCTAGGTTCTGTTAGCTGTTTTGGCATCATTTCTGTATATCCCAGCTCTTCTTCTGAGTCACATGCAAATAAAGAACATTGACTGAGCCCAGGATACATCAGTGGATTGTGCATAAAGTTATAGCTGCAGAAAGAAAAATCTGTCACTCATGTGGTCAGCTGTCTTTCAAATCCAGTTCATAGGATATAGCGGTAGATGGTCATATATAAACTTTAAGGAGATGTTGGCTTTTCCCCCTTGCATTTAAAAAGGTTATGTGCTGCCGTGTGAGAGAAATAAATCATGATTCACTACAATAACAGCGTTGCAGTCAGTTATATAAATTGCCAGTGAAGCACTAAAGCTGTCACTTTGTGTGTTCTGACCATTTAACAGTTGGAATGGTATTGTAAAAGAGGACTGACTAGAAACAAAAGAAGCAAATACAGTGGCAGATGCAATTAGCAAGATCAATGGTTGGTGCTAAAGGTTCATTGTTTGGTCATTTCGGTTGACCGAAGGAAAAGCAATTGCTATCCAAAACATTTCACTAGCTATAATTTGCTGGAAAAGAATGCAGAAAAGTGAGTTGCCCAACTTTACAACAATGTGGAGAATATTTTTCAGCTATGTTCCTAGGACAGTGACCAGAAGATCAAGTTTATTCTTTTCATTCATGGCTTTTAATAGATAATACAGAATTTTTGCTCACTCAGTATACTTTTTTAAAAAATTCATTTTTATTATTATTATTGTTATTATTATTATTATTATTATTTTAACCTTAGCTGTTCACCTGCTTCTTTAACAAAAATCTCCTGGTCTGTCCTTGAATCCTTCCTAACACTGTTTTGAACCTCAGTGTATCACAACTCTCTTCTTACTTCATCCTAGCAGATTTTATTCTGTCAAATCATAACCTCTGGACTGCATGAACTGTAGCAAACACCACTTTGAACAACAAAGAATTTTCTGTGTTGCTACGATTTTTGTAAGTTGGCATTCCATTGTCTTAAATTGAGCAGTTTTTATAAGTGTGTGACCTTGAAAATGTGTCACTAATAGTGATAATCGTGATCCCAATAGCTACCATTTATGAGTACTTGCCTCTTTTAAATCAGATAGTTATTCCTAACTAAGGTATTCCCGTGAGGTGGAGTGACTGTTCTGCCCATTTTACAGGTGAGGGAACCGAAGGCTAGAGGAGGTGACTTGACAGAGTCAGACCTCATGCTTTTAACCATTATGTATGCTCTGTGGCAATGATTAGGAATCAAGTAAATGCTTTTTATCAAGTGCACATTCTCTAATATCTTCCCAAGCCTTGTGAAAGACACAGTTCCTTTTTAATGGAGCCAATAACCTAATGAAACCTGAAGAATAGTTAAGAAACTGTTAAATTGGGACACCGAGTATAACTGCAGTAGGATAAATATCATTGTAGCTTCACATAGTCTAACAATGGAATATTATGCAGCCATCAAAAGGAATGAAATCTTGCCATTTGCAACGACATGGATGGAACTGGAGGGTATTATGCTGAGCGAAATAAGTCAATCAGAGAAAGACATGTATCATATGACCTCACTGATATGAGGAATTCTTAATCTCAGGAAACAAACTGAGGGTTGCTGGAGTGGGGGGTGGGAGGGATGGGCTGGGTGATAGACATTGGGGAGGGTATGTGCTATGGTGAGCGCTGTGAATTGTGTAAGACTGTTGAATCACAGACCTGTACCTCTGAAACAAATAATACATTATATGTTAAAAAAAAAAAAAAAGAAGATGATAGCAGGAAGGGAAAAATGAAGGGGGGGAAATCGGAGGGGGAGACGAACCATGAGAGACTATGGACTCTGAGAAACAAACTGAGGGTTTTGGGGGGGGGATGGGTTAGCCTGGTGATGGGTATTAAAGAGGGCACGTACTGCATGGAGCACTGGGTGTTATACGCAAACAATGAATCATGGAACACTACATCAAAAACTAATGATGTATGGTGATTAACATAACACAAAAAAATAAATATGACATAATGCTCTTAATAGAAAAAAAATAAAAATAAAAACATGTCATAGACTAAGGGGCTTAAACAACAGAAATTTCTCACCATTCCAGAGGCTGGAAAGTCCAAGATCACAGTGCTGGTTGATTTGGTTTCCAGTGAGACCCCTCTTCCTGGTTTGTAGAAAGACCCCTTCTTGTCATGTCTTTACGTGGCAGAGAGAGCGGTCATCTCTCTTGTGTCTCTTCTTATAAGGCCACTAATCTCCTTCATGAGGGATCTACCCTTGTGACCTAATTACTTGACAAAGGCCTCACTTCCAAATACCATCACATTGGTGGTTAGGGCTTCAGTAATAACAGGACAGTCAGTCAGCCTGTAGCAAGTGGAGATGAGAGTTCAGCTGGCCTTAAAAAAAAAAAAAGGAATGCAATGATATATATTATTAAATTTCTTGACTTAAATACACATTTAATCTGTTATTTTGCCATCATTCTTACCTCCTCCTATACCTTCCTTCATCACTAAACACAACTGCTGTCTTGCCTTTCATTTAGTTATGTATTCTGTGACTGGTTGGACAAGTTTGAGCATCCCAACAGTGGAACCTGCTAATGTTCTTTACCATTTGGGTTGGCTGGTTTTCAGAGTTTATGAGATCATGCACTACATAAGGAAGCTGATGAAGGCTGTAGATTCTCTCTAGAAAAAAGAAAATGTGTATACATGACCATTGGACCTGGGGTTAAAAATCTGCCCTGTGCGCACTTTCTCTCTCTCTGAAAAGGGGGGCACCTGGGTGGCTCAGTTAAGTGTCTGACTCTTGATTTTGGCTCAAGGCATGATCTCAGGGTCCTAAGATCGAGCCCCATGTTAGGCTCTGTGCTCAGCGGGGAGTCTGCTGGAGATTCTCTCTCTCCCTCTGCCCCTCCCCCTGCTTGCATGCTCGCTCACTCCCATGCTTGCTGTCTCTCAAATAAATAAATAAATAAATAAATCTTTAAAAAATCTCTGCCCTGACCTCACCCTATCAACTTAATTACTATTAAAGGGCATGTACTTTTCATCTCTCAGTAAGAAAGATTATCACAAGAACACATGTTTCATAAGATGATGGGTGGCCAACCGTATGAAAAACTAGTCACCCTTATTATCAGTCAGAGAAATGCAGGTTAAATCGTATTGCCATTTTTTTAGTATATCGGTTAATGAAGACATTAAAATAGAATAATACAGAATGATGGTGAGGGTTTGGTGAAATGAACATTTTCATACATTGCTGTTGGAGGGTAAATTAGTGTGGTCGTCCCAGACTGTATTTTAGCTGTATGAGGCACTGGGGAATGCTCCCCATTTTTTGTTGTAGTATGTTTCTTTCTGGGGATCTGTCCTCAAGATATAATCCAGAACTCAGTCAAAAGTTTATACAAAAAAAAAATATATATATATATATATTGCAGCAATATATTCCTGCCATATATATATATTGCAGCAGTATTTAAAGTGAAAGTTTTGAAGTCACCTTAAAGTCCAACGATAAAAGAATGGTTAAATAAACTGTGGTAGAATATGGAATGTAAAATGTCATGGGAAATGCTAACAACAACACACTGTAAGGTTGAATTTACAGTGTGATTCTGATTATAGGGTCTGTTTATATAGCTACATTAAAATGAATTAATCAAAAAGTTTTTGACTAATACCTTTGTATATTGGGACTCTAGGTTATTTCTATTTTTCTACTCCTTTTCATTCAAAGTTTTTACAGTGTGTTTGTGTTAGCTTTATTAACTATATCAAGTTAGCTTTCACTGCACAACTCACTGCCCCCAAACCTAGTGGATTAAAACAGAGCCATTTTATTTGCTGCCACTTCGCTTGGTCCAGACTGTCTCAGCTGGTATTTACTTGGCTTTCTCATGGATCCGGGGTCAGCAGTGGGTTGGTGATTGAGGATGGTCTCACATGTGTGGGGGCTGGGAGGCTGGCAGCCAAGCACTTGCCAAGTCTCTGCTTGGTTCACATTTGCTAATGTCCCATTGCACAAAGCAGGTCATGAGACTGAGCCCAGGATCACTGTGCAAAGGAAGTAAGGGCAGGGTCACAGAGGGGATTATAACAAAGCTGTTTTTGCAAGCCATTTTTGGCATAAACATGAAGCAAATGCCATTTTGAAAAAATTATGAGAAACCCCTGCCTAATTTGATGTCCTGACTTGACCGCCTCTGAGAGTCATAGTGTCTTTGTGTTGATGACATCACACATCTCCTTTGTATTCCTTCGTGGCCGTGATGAGTAGGGAAGAGAGCAGTGAGCACATAACTGACAGGCAGTTTTCCGCTGGTTTTCCAGCCTTTCTGTCCCCCCACCACTCCCTTCCCCAGTAGGAGTAGCCAGGGGGCTTGGGATTGGCCAATAATTTTTCTTTCTCTTTGACTGAAACTTCTACCACACACAGAAGACAACCAATAGAATAGAGCGGCATGGAGGTTAATAGGTTTAACAGAAGAATGCCTATTTCTCAGGTCTGATAGGAAGGGTGTATTTGTTTTTATACTGTTGCTAATGTTTTATAGCTTCTGTAAGAATGAAGGCATATTTTGCAAATTTTCCGTGTCAAAGTAAAAATGTAATATGTTACTCTCACTTTGTGTGACAGAGAGGTAACAATGTTCATAGACATTTTATGACTTGTCTGTTGAGGCGTTTTGAAAAAGGTGATGTTGTGAATAGCTGAAAGAGTTAATATAGTTAAGCACCTGGAATATTTTTTCCACAGTGTATTCGATTCCTTTTGGCTCTATAGCAGATTGCCATGAGTTTAGTGTCTTGAAACAATACCAATGTATTCTCTTACGGTTCTAGAGGCCAGACACCTGAAATCAATTTCACGGACACAAAATCACGGTATCAGCAGAGCTGGTTCCTTCAAAAGGCTCAATGGGAGAATCCAGTTCCTTGCCTTTTTCAGCCTCTAGTATTTGCTGCATTTTTTGGTCTGTGGTCCTCCCACTGATTGCCCCCCATCCCTCCTAGCAGGACCACTGCAATGACATCAGGCCCACCCAGGTAATCTTCCCATTTTACAATCCTTAACTTAATCACATCTGCAGAGTCCTTTTTGCCATATAAGCTGACATTCACAAGTTCCGGGGATTGGGACATGAAGATATTTGGGGTACCATTGTTCCGTATCACACATGGTAATGGACACACGAGCTCCCTAATGCAACTACGTTTGTGCACATCATTTCTTTTTACCCTGCTTTTTGGTGGACCCACCTCCCATCCTCCAGAATCATGTAACCTGGCTGGTCTGCATGGTTATCTATTGACTTCTGGATCCTAATTCCACTGGGATTTGAGTCTGCGTTTGATGATGGGCGTAGGTGTGTGTCTGACTTGATTTTCATTATTCATATTGAGGAGAAATGAAGTTTGTATTGCTTGCTTCACTCATTCTACATATTGGTATTATGAGTAACAATTTTTAACACAAAACTATTTTGAAATAGGAGTGTTTGATGATGTATTTTGACAACAGCCAGAGGGGGTGAGTTACGGATAACAGCTTAATATTCCAAACCTGAGGAATCAAGCAAAGATGGCATGTCCGGGCATATCACTCAAATGTCAACCACAAAAATGTCTTTAAAATAATCTCATTCAGAAGACTTGAGTCTTCCTTACTTGCAGCTTTGAAATATCAAAGTTTTTAAAGACAGGGAGTCCTAAGTTACTTCTTTTTCAGAGATGCCAGATGGATGTTGAATTAGGTCCAGTTTTTAGTTTCTCCTCAGATAATTTTTCAAGTTTGTGGCGGTGTTTTGGATCATTATCAATATATCAAGGCGCTCTTCCTCCCCCGGTTCCCCACAGCCCCCCATGGCTCCCCACAGCCTGGCATCGGCGTGGTTGCCTTAGTACCTGTTCCTGAAGGATGTCTGCAGTGAAATTTGGTTGTTTAAATAGCACGACTTGTCATCTAAAAGTAGAAGTCATTAGCACGGCGCCGTTTGGCTAGAGGTGTCTTCAGTACTGTTTTTACATTTTTCTTATTTTATCACTTTACTGTTAATGTTTACTCATTTCACCACTGGAAATTTCAGGGCCTGGTTCACAGTATGGTTCTGGAGTGAAAAATGCAAAACGTTCTTCTAAAGAGTCTTGAAGAGCCTTAAGAGTCTTGAAACTTGTGCCAAAAACAGTGGCCTGAGTTAGATGTACTGTGTCTTTTGAGAGATGTGAACTTTGAAAGTCCAGCTCTCTGACTGCCGTGCACGGTTAATGATACTGAGATGTTTGTAGCTGTAATCCGCAGTTGAACAGCCGTCCACTGTGTTTAAGGAAAAGGATTTCTAAAATTCTTGCTAGCTTATGTTTGAACTTTAATTGGCCTTCCCGGTGATTGTGAATTGACCAGAAACACTTACTTATCCCAGAAAATGTAGAGTTTGTTTTTGTTTAATGTAAAAGCTGAGCTGGGTGCTTTGGGAGGATTCGTATCCATTTGTCTCCATTCCACTTATCTCCTCCACGTAATTATTACAAAAGATGCAGCCAGGCGCAACATCCTCGCTCTTGTCTCCCAGATGAGTTGACTCTCAAGTCACCGGCGGCTGTCAGTGCAGGGGTGAGGGTGGCAGCCTGCTCCTTCGCTGGTGGGCATCTCCGCAGACGCCGCCAACTGGCAGCTGCGTTGGGATATGCAGTAATTAGTTGCTTGAAACTCCTCCCTTGTTAACTCCAGGTAAGTTATTAGAGAAAATGTCCTGGAGTTCAGAGTGTTGGTTTTGATTAACAAGAAAGGAGGTTTAGCCATTGGAATATGTCCTCTGTTTGTAAAACAGTCAGATCCTGTACAGCTCCTTTCCTTGTGCGGGATCCTATGTTGTCATTAAGGCAGTGGCTCTTCCTTGAACCCCGTGGCTCACTTGGTCCAGTAGATACAGATTATAGATAATGAGGTCTGTGTTTTTAGGTATGTTACATTTAGGGTCTTTTTTTTTCTTTTTGGTGGGGGGTAGGGATGGTCGGGGATAAAATGAAGGGATACCAACTAATTCAGTTTGGAAAATAATATACTGTATTGCTATTATATGGTAATTTATATTCATTATTTTAAATAAAACATTCAAAAAGATCAAAAAATTCACTCAAAATCTCAGCAACATAATTATTATGTTTCAGTGACCATCATTTGAGAGGAATCTGTTGACATGGACAGAAGGGTATGTCAAGAGGTAGAAAGGCAACTATATAAGTAAAAAACAATATATATATTTAGTGGGGGAGGTGCATAGGGAGAGAGGGAATCTTAAGCAGGCTCCACACCCAGCATGGAGCCTGAAGCGGGGCTCAGTCTCACAACTCCAAGATCATGACCTGAGCTGAAATCGAGAGTTGGGCACTTAACAGACTGAGCCACCCACACGCCCCAAAGAACAGTGTTTTTTAAAATGTTAAATTTTATTTGTATTTAAGAGAGGAAAATCAAATGAAGAACAAACAAAAATTACGGATAACATTGAGGTGTCTCATACATAGTTGTCAATCTGTATATATAGATAGATACCAAAGTTTTATACATAAATATATGTAACCATCTTTTTAAACTTTTTTTTTTTTCAAAATGGGTTGATGGCTTTCTGACTTACTGCTTAATTGGCTAGATTTAATTGTTAGGTAGTTGTTTTTCAGAGAGACTCTTATGTCCTGAGTTCTTGCATACTTGGGAATATCTGCCCTTTCTTATTTGAGAAGTAATTTGAGTATAAAAATACTGAGTAACCTTTTCTTTTCCTAGAACTTTTTTTTTTCTTTTTTAATATTATTTTATTTATTTTTTATTTTTTAAAGATTTTATTTATTTATTTGACAGAAAGAGACACAGTGAGAGAGGGAACACAAGCAGGGGGAGTGGGAGAGGGAGAAGCAGGCTTCCCGCCAAGCAGGGAGCCCGATGCGGGGCTCGATCCCAGGACCCTGAGATCATGACCTGAGCCGAAGGCAGTCGCTTAACGACTGAGCCACTCAGGCGCCCCAACTTTTCCTAGAACTTTGTAGGCATTGTCTTTTGACGTTGAATGTTACGAGGGCAACATCAGAGGGCAGTCTGATTTTTTTCACAGTATTACTGAGTGACTTGTTTTTTCTTTTAGGATAGCTGTAGGATTATTTATTTATTTTCTCTCTCCTTCTTTCTCCACTATATTTATTAAAGCATAACACACATAGATAAAAGTCCATAGGACATAAACTTATAGCTTAGTGAATTATCACCCTGTATAAACTCAAGCAACAGCTACACGGGTCAAGAAATAGAAAACCCACAGCATCTCAGAAGTCCCCCTCAGGCCTCCTCCTGATCAAGTGCAAGGCCTTCTGTTCTGCCCCAAGGTAACCATGGTCTTTAGTTCCGATACTATTATTTAGTTTTGCTATGCTTGAATTTTATATAAAGGGAACCACTCAGTATGTATTCTGGCTTCTTTCACTTGACATTGTGTTTTGAGATTCATCTGTATTGTTGCATATAGCTGGATTTCGTTTGTTTTCACCACTCTCGGGATGTGAGTTATCCAGGCATCAGTCCCATTTCTCATTTGAGCTACATATTTGCTTAAAGCAGAATCTCTCCCACTTTTTAGACCTTGCTCCTTGGGGGCCAGCAGTGGAATCAGAGGCCCTCACAGTGTTGCTCCTCTCCCTCTTTCCTCAGGGAGTGAAGATGCTTGTTTGCACGTCACCCATCAGCTCCCTTTGGGCTGCTGGCTGTGGAGCGGGGTTTCTCTGGGATTATTCACTGCTCCCCTTGTCTTCTAGCAGACCCTCACACTGAAGTATCAGCACTTCAAACAAAAGGGTCATTTGATGGAGCTTTTAGGACTGTTACAAAAATATCTTACCATGTTTGAATTCTGAGGAGCTGTATGTCCACTACCAACGTGGATTGAAATTTCCCAGAATTCAGCTACCGTTCATCATAATTCTTGATATGAGGTGGTGACATTTTACTTGTTGCACTTAAGAGCTCATTCTCTCCTCTCCGCTGATGGATTTTAAGGAAGGGGAATACAGAGAAACGCTTTCACGCCATTTAATCGGATGGCTCCTAAGTTACCGTAGATTTGAGTAAGTATGTTTAAAATCTAAGGCTGATCATACAGATTGACCAGTCCAGGAAAACAGTGCCCCCTGTGATGCCCTCTCCCATCCTCCCCTGGCGTTGGGCCTCCACCCTTCCGTATCCAGCCTCTTGCCAACCTCTTTCCTGTCCTGCTCTAGTTAAGGCTGGTTATCTCAGAAGAGTGCTTTAACCAGTTGGGGGTAAATTATAGTAGGAGGCCAGCTTTATGTTCCTTTCCAGGTTTTTAATATCAGGGAATGGAGACTTACTGTAGGCTGCCTTCAAGTAGGAGCTTAATATTATCATTCATCATCAAATAGCATCTGAGAAGGGCCATTGGAGCCTGCTCCTGTGCCTCACTGAACTGTAGTGAGGTGCTTTTTGTTCTGCTGTGTGTACCAACATGGCATAACATAACAAGACAGAGCCATAACTTTTACAAAGGAGCAGCACTTCTTTGACAAATGTACGGAATTTAAAGATTTAAAGCGTCAGCAACATCTTTGAGGAAGTGTTTTTTCCTAAAGGGTGAAAAAATACTGGATATTGTATAATCAAAGAGAAATTTAACCTTCATGTCTGATTGCATCCTTCTCTTTCTGATCCACCAAATGGTACCCATAGTTAGAAATGTCAGTAAGAGTAATGGAATCAGATTGCCACACGCTTGACTCCCTCAGCTCAAATTATGTCAATTAATAGAAATAAACTACATAATATTTTACATAAATATATAGTGGTTTGAATTATATACAAGTAGTATGCTCTTCAGAAAGCTTGATTTTTTTTTTTCCCCCCCTGACCTCCGTCTTCTGGAGTATCATCTGTTTGGCCCTGCTGTAAATGTTAGATGGGCCTGTGTCTTGAAGATGTTTAACTTTATTTATTTTTTTTTTTAAGATTTTATTTATTTGCCAGAGAGAGAGAGCGAGAGGAGGAACACAGGCAGGCAGAGGGAGAAGCAGGCTCCCCGCTGAGTAGGGAGCCCGATGTGGGACTCCATCCCAGGACCCTGGGATCATGACCTGAGCCGAAGGCAGACATTTAACTGACTGAGCCACCAATTGCGCTCCTTGGAGTAATTTATTTTTGGTATGGTAGACTTAAGAGAAACTCCAGTACAGGAGAAAATGTTTAGCAAGAAGCAAAGAGGGTTTTCTTCCAAACCTGAATTAACTGTGAAATTCATAGGACTTTTTCATTCCCGAAATGTTCTCATTGGTGTCCTACATACTGTTATGTATCGTGAAATCAAGATCATCTATGCAGTTCAGCTACTGTCTGTACTCGGTGAATCTGTGCATTTCTGTTTTCTATTTGATTTTTATTTAGTGTTTATATTTGTAGATGTATTTCTGAAGTATATGTGTTTATTTGCTGTCTAGAATATTTTATGTCTGTGTTTTATACCACAGCCGAGGTTATGTGCTGTTTTAGGCAGAGTCGACCATTTTGCGCCGACCCCAGCACACTTCAGAGAGTGTTTGCCATTGTCACTGTCACTTTTTCTTGGAAAGGGAAGACAGAGGAAGGAGGAGAAATGGGCAAGAATAAGCAAACGGTCCTTTCTGACAACCTAGCGTGGCATGTAAGGAGCAGACCTTGGCGTGAATCTCATTGCCGCCATTTGCTAGCTCCGTGGCCTTCAGGAAGTGACAGAATCCTCTCCAAACCTCATTTTCCTTAACTGGGAGGCCTCTTCTCCATTTTCAGGTGCCTTTGAGATCATGTACAGAGGACATCTGGTCTAGTCAGTGGTACATAAATACACAAAGCATTTTCCTCATTTTCAGATTATTTGTTTATCACTTATGCCGTACATTGTTTTCTGTGTTGGGGTGACATGGAATTGTGTGCGCTGCAGAGTAAACAGTGACGACAGTCCGCCGATCGGACACACCTTTGAGAGCTTGCTGCAATGCTTTTAGTCTTTCTCCTCCGCTCCCCTGCTGTCTTTCCGTGCCCAGCTCACTGACCTCGCCAGTGTCCGTCACTTCCGTCAAACGGGGCAGCAGAGGGGTCACAGTCTGTGGTGGGGCTGGGGTGAGGTGTAGATAAACAAGTGTGTAGCTGCCTGTAAGACTTTGTTCCAAGTCCTGTGAAAGGCACCCTTCCAGGGACCAACCTCTCATCCCACTTGAGAAGTACATCACCGTCCCGGAGAAGACACCAGGAGAAGAAAAACGTGTAAGACAAAATTCCCATCCTCTTTAATAGGGAGGGACGCGGAAATGGAAACATTTTGGTCACAGTTCCACTGTGGTGTTACACGCAGGGAGTACGGACTCAGCCGCCGCTGCTACGAGCTCGTCCAGGCGCCACGCAGAGCAAGACCGTTCCTAACTGCTTCTGGGTCCATGGGAGGCACAGTGGAGTTGGAGAAACAGACCAAAGGGAAAACACCAAGCAAACAAAATTATAAAATATAATAAGTACTGCAACAGAAATAGTCTCTGTGGTAGACAGAGATCACGGGGATCAAATTTCTGTGGAGATGTGCAGGCCTGTGTGAAGAGGTGACGTTGAATGGGTTACGTTCTGTCAGGAGGCACAGGGGAGAAGGCACGTAGGTAGGTGTAGAAGCAGAAGGCCATGCCACGTTTGGTCGTGGTCGTCCCAAGTAAGTCCCACATTGTTGATGCAAGGTGAGTCGACGTCCTGTGAAGGATTTTGCACGATAGCATTTTTAAAGAACAGGTTTTTTAAAATGGCTGCCACCATTCTGACCACTGTGCAGAGCCTACTTTGTTTATCCTAGACTTGAGCATTTTACTATTTTAAATTTGCATTACTGAATATAGGGACCTGGCTCTTGGTGAGGCCATAGGACACTGTTTGTTTATATCTGCTGATGTCAAATTAACTACCAAGCAAAAATTTTTCCCTTGTGAACATCTCTTTTAGATCTCCAGGTTGTGAAGATTAAATAAAATAATAAATGCAAATAGTGTATAAAAGGTCGCATATAGATAACTTACTACTTAAGGTTGTCATTTTGTGTTTTAAACAACTCTTGTCATTGAGAACACACAAATTCTATTTCTCTTTTTTTTCTGATAACCATTTTTATGATGATAATGGTTAAGGAGGATCAGGATAGTCTGACATTTGATGGTAGCAAGCTGGAGTTTTGAGATTGACCACACTGTGTAAACCAGTAATAGTCAGAAAACTCGTTTCAAGGTGCCAAGGCCTGGAGTCAAGCCAGGACTTGGCTAATGTGAGCTCTGGTTTTTTTTTTTTTTTGGTAAATAAATTGAGTCTCTGAAGCACCTTCACACATTGAAAACAATTTTATATTTGTGTTTGTTGATTTTTTTTTTTCCCTTGAGTAGAGTATCATAGTACTTTCCTTTTTTATTGTTAACTGTGGCAGTATTTCATATTTTTAACCCAAGACAGTTGGCTTTCCAAAAATACTGGAAACAAATTCATGATGCAATCATCCTCACCCAAATCCCAAGTTGTGGTGGATCTCTGTTTTCTCTCTGTTATTTATAGTTAATACTTTCTTCATATGTTAGGAATGGTAAATTGTCTAAGTAGATCCTGGGGAAGCGGGGTAGACTTTTTTTTTTTTTACCTTGAGTTGTGGTTATTTTGCTTTCGTGTTTCTTAAGCCTTATTGTTAAATTTTTTAAACATATTCATTAGCTTCTATCTTTGGCCTCTGCTTGACTCTAGATTAGCACCAGACCGTAAGGTCCTCTTGTTTTTATTAGTTTGGGATATTTATTTGCCTTATATCACTTATACTGAAAGAAAGTATATAGTTATCTGTAAAAGTAGAAACTTACCCCAACTCTATGGTTTTTCTGCTATAGGATGTAGTTTTCGCTTTTATTTTATTTCTCAAGTCCTGGGGTAGGGTGAGTGTGTAGGTGGGTGTCCACATGCATGTGCGTATTTACATGCATGGAAACCCTGCTTTAGAGATAGTTGTGGTTTTCTTTCCATTGCATCTTGGTTCTGAGCTGTTATTGTTAAACTTGAAAATAAGCAGAAGTTCATCAAAACTCATTAAAATGGGCTGTTAGTACATTACCTAAAGAACATTTGGCGTTTCTTTTAGCGTCATTTTGAATTCACTGGAAATTAAGTTACAATTGTTGCAGTTTTTCTTGTAGATTTAGCATTTGTGTCACTCACAGTTCCTAATTAGTACATACTTTATATGACATAATATCTGCACTCTTACCATCTCCAGCCTCTGCAGAGAGCATAACACATGGCACCAAAGTAATAAAAATGTAAGCTCTAGAGTGAGGAGCAAAGCCGAAACAAGCCATTTTTACATAGAACTTAAGTTTAGGTTCTGTGTAGTAGGTTGATCCCTTACTTAACCTTTAATAAAGTTGGATTCAAGGGTATTTATATATAAATAAAAAAATAAAATTAATTTCATTTCATACTTCCATATGAACCAAGTACCTGGTAATATATTACAATGACATTTAAACTTTAGTATTAGTACTATTGGCTGAAAAATTGCCATACTTCTTTTGTTTTTTTTTTTTTAAAAGCAACTGTTTTTGAGGTTAGCCATTAAAAAGACAAGTTGTTGCCATTTGAGAGGGTCGTTAAAATTATTATTATTAAGAAGATGGGATTGTGGGACACCTGGGTGGCTCAGTAGGTTAAGCCTCTGCCTTTGCCTCAGGTCATGATCCCGGGGTCCTGGGATCGAGTCCCGTATCAGGCTCCCTGCTCGGCGGGGAGCCTGCTTCTCCCTCTGCCTGCCGCTCCCCCTGCTTGTGTTCTTTCTATCTCTCTGGCAAATAAATAAATAAAATCTTTTAAAAAAAAAAAGAAGAAGATGGGATCATATTCACACTGATTGGATCAGTTTGTATTTGTTTGGCCTTATAGCTCCTATAAAGTTATCTGAGAAGTCATTTCCTCTTTTCACATAATTTGGAAAATAAAATCCTATAGAAATCTAGATATGCTTAAGACTCGATCCCCAAAGACCCTCACACCCTCCAAACTTCCCTTAATGGGCTCTGGAGTTGTACTTACATCCAACTCTTGATCAGGTTCTAAGTAATGTTACAGTTAGAATATGTGTAACCCATGCAACCTCAAAGTACCATTTCAGATGTTGGTTGAAAAGGGTTAATTAGGGGAGTGTGTGTCTATATTAATGCCACCTGTTAAAAGTACTCTGTCCTGTTAATGAAAGTGTATCAACCTAATGCATTACTCTTCCAGGGTGTTTTCATATAAGAAGAGAATACCTGGCGGCAACTAGGCTTTCAACCCTTAAGATAATGTTTCTGATGATAGAATTCTGGACCCACAAGGGGGTTAAGGGGGAGTATTTCTGCGTATGCCTTCCCGGGGCTCTTTAAACCTTGTCAAGTTACTGACTATTCCAACACTACCTCACTCAATACCTTTTCGCAGGAGGAGGAGATGCGTGTCCTGTCCTGGAAAGACCAGGGGCTTTGCAAGAACCAGATAAATTGGCCTTTGAATCCCAGCTTTGCCTTGTACTAGTCGGATGACCTTAACCTCCCTGAATGTTAGTGGTTGCTTTTTTTTTTTTTTTTTTTTTTTTTAGTATTTTATTTATCCGAGAGAGAGAGAGAGAGAGAGAGAGAGAGATCATGAGCAGGGGGGAGGGGTAGAGGGAGAAGCAGACTCCCCGCTGAGCAGGGAACCCAATGCAGGACTCCATCCCAGGACCCTGGGATCATGACCTGAGCCAAAGGCAGTCGCTTAACTGATTGAGCTACCCAGGCACCCAAGTGGTCGCTTTTTTAAAATGAAATGATAATACTTTACATGCTAGATTGTAGTGACTGCTTAGAGTAATGTGTGCAAAGTTCAAAGGTCTAGAAGCGACGTCTGATACATCTGGTACGTGGTACGTGCTAGGCAAATAATAGCGATTTAATTACAACGACAAAGATTATGATAATGGTAAGCATTCATTGATTTGTGGGGCTTATTTTGACATCTTCAGTAGAACTAGTAATAATATGTGAAAGTTCAACAGATTTCAATACTCAAGATGTAATTTTTTTTGCTTTCTTTAAAATTTAAAAAACCTTCTATCAATGTAGTGTTTCAGTAATTCTGTACATTACTCAGTGTTCACCCTGATGCTTGTACTCTTAATCCATTTCACCTATTTCACACATCCCCCACCCACCTCCCCTCCGGTAACCATCTGTTTGTTCTCTATGGTTAAAAGTTGGCTTTTTGGTTGGTCTCTGTTTTTCTTTGTTCGTTTGTTTCTTAAATTCCACATATGAGTGAAATCATGGTATTTGTCTTTCTCTGACTGACTGACTTAGCATAATCCTCTCTGGCTCCATCCATGTTGGTATAAATGGCAAGATTTCATTCTTTTTTATGTATTTATATATATTTATCCATTTTTATACACACACACACATCTACGCCACATCTTTTTTATCCATTCATCTGTTGGTGGACACTTGGGCTACTTCTGTATCTTGGCTATTAAAAATAATGCTGCAGTAAACATAAGGGTGCATCTGTCTTTTGACTTAGGGTTTTAGTATTCTTAGGTAAATACCCAGTACTGTGATTACGGAATCATAGGGTAGTTCTATTTTTAACTTCTTTTTTTTTTTTTTAAAGATTTTTTTTTAAATTTATTTATTAGAGAGAGAGAGTGAGAGAGAGAGCGCAAGAGGGGGAAGGGTTAGAGGGAGAAGCAGACTCCCCGCCGAGCAGGGAGCCCGATGCGGGACTCGATCCCGGGTCTCCAGGATCATGACCTGAGCCGAAGGCAGTCGCTTAACCAACTGAGCCACCCAGGCGCCCCCCCACCTTTTTTTTTTTTTAAAGATTTTATTTATTTATTTGAGAGAGAGAGAATGCGAGACAGACAGCATGAGAGGGAGGAGGGTCAGAGGGAGAAGCAGACTCCCTGCCGAGCAGGGAGCCCGATGCGGGACTCGATCCCGGGACTCCAGGATCATAACCTGAGCCGAAGGCAGTCGCCTAACCAACTGAGCCACCCCGGCGCCCTCTATTTTTAACTTCTTAAGGAACCTCCATACTGTTTTCCTCTGTGGCTGCACCAGTTTGCATTCCCACCAACAGTGCATGAGGGTTCCTCTTTCTCCACATCCTTGCCAACAACCTGTCGTTTCTTGTGTCTCCCAAGTCTTACTAAATCAAAAATTCTGTAAGTTTTAACAAGGCCTCCAGGAAATTTTGATGCACACTCAAGTTTGAGAACCACTGCTTTAGAAAATCTGAGAAACACAGAAAAGCGTAACTTTCTTGATCCTCCCATTCAGAAATGACCACTGTTAGGATTCTGAGTGTATTTCCCTCCTGCCTTGTCTCTATTCTTGTGTGTACCTACTTAGCTGTATTTTTTTCTAGTCTTCTTCCTATGTATACATGTAGATACTTATGCTTTTTAAAAACATGCCATACTATGAGTTTTATAGCCTATTGTGTTCATCTCAATATTGTCGTGACCATTATCCCATGTCATTAAATTTTATTTGAAAACATTTTTAATCATATGGCTACATAATATGAGTGCTTATAATTTATTAACCAGCCCCTTAGACATTTGAGTTGTTTCCAGATGTTGAGGAAGAACATAAGCAACACTGAATTGAAAATTTGTATTCATAAATCATTGGGAATATCTGTGATCATTTCCTTAGCGTAAATTTATCACTAGGATGCAATTACTGGGTCAAAGAGTATGAACATTTTTATAGCTCCTACTGTATATTGCCAAATCACCTTTCTTTAAAGAGGTGCAATTTTGTCCTCAGACCAGCCATGTCGGGAAGGGTCTAATCCTTGAACCTTGGCCAACCCTGGGGATTACAGTCCTTTTGAATATGTACCAGTTTGATAGAAGGATGCTTACGAACTGCAAGTGAACAGGATATAATCTGCTGTCCTTTAGTCTTTGCATTCCCTTACACTTTGGTGTTCAAAAGCATGAATGGACTGGGTGGCTCAGTCGGTTGAGCGTCTGCCTTCTGCTCAGGTCATGATCTCAGGGTCCTGGGATAGAGCCCTACATCGGGTTCTGCTCAGCGGGGAGTCTGCTTCTCCCTCTCACCCTCTTTCTGTGCTTTCTCTCTCTCTCAAATAAATGAAATCCTTAACAAAAAACAAAAAACAGCGTGAACAGGAGATACCACCTTGGATTTTGTCTCTTACATGTTAAGGGTGTTAATTTCTAAAGTTTACTTTCCTTAAACGGTCTGCCCCTTACTTAAAGACGTCATACGTTTCATTGAAAGGGAGTTGTAGCTCTTCTAAAGGTGTGCTCTGGAGTAAAAGCAAGTGGGCCCCGTGGATGTGATGGTGAGCCCCATGTACCCTAGGCTTTAGGGAGTAGCTAGGGACTAGAGGGCCTTTAAGGAAGAGAACAACAAATTGTTTCTGTCTGTAGTATCACAAATCCATTACATAATGATATTATTAATATTAAATCTTGCTAGTGAGGGAATTGTTGAAGGAACCTGAGATAGAATGTTGAGTAAATGCTAAACTGGCAGAAAAAAATGCTTTAAAATCAGTACCGTGGCCATTCTGTATACATTTCTCTTGCACAGCTCTACTGAAGGCTGGTTTGTGATACTTTTATCAATCCTATAAAAAGTCACAATACTGAAAATCTTTTGAACATACATTTATTTTAGTTTATATTGCATTAATCAGTGACTTCTCCTGGAGTCTCCAGGGGGACTGAGGCTCCCTTGGTGTTGACATTTCCTGCTTCCCACGTGGTCAGAAGGGTGTCCTGAACTAGGAAACTTGAGAGGCTGAGGGTGGAGAGAACAGTGAATGTCCCAGGGCACTCTGGGAACTGACATCAGGAGGGTGCCTCAGACCGCGGCCATGTAGGGATCTTTCAGTCTTGCAGGAAAAGAAATCAGTGGCCCTAAAGTTGATCTTACCCTCCTTTTTGATCCCAGACCTTTGAGAAGCTTATGAACAGGGGCCCCTTCCTCCTAAGAGGGTCACCGTGTAAATAATACTGACTTACTGTGCATTCAGTTTGGGGAGGTTATAAATTCCTTGAGCAAACCTATTTTAGGCAAATTGTTTTGAAGTGTACATTTTCACTCCTTTGAAGATTTCACTTAAAATAATAATAACAAGAAGAATATTTTATACTTATGTAGTGACTTCCAGTTTACAGAACCATTTTATACACTTTTTGCCTGCTGTCCAGGGGCCTGTCAGTTGGTACTATTATCCCCACAGGGCAGCCGAGGAAACCGAAGCTCAGGGAAAAAAAAGTTGATGAAATGTTACTTGGGATCAGGAGCCTGGTCTTCTGGCCACATCTCCTGGGCTTTGTCTACACTTGATAGCATTACATAATAAAAGGGAAATCTGGCAAGCAAAAATGAGATTACCTCCCACATTTGAAAGAATGATTGGGAAATCCTATGTGACCAGCAGGTTGAAAACATGAATTATTTATTTAACATTCAGAGAAGGAGACTGGCAAGATTGATGCGATTATGGTGGCATGCATTGGGGTTACCTCTGCTCTGTCGGTGAGTACTCATATTTACGAGCGACCGAGGGCCCCTTGTTTCCATCTGACCCTGGAGCATAGATATCCAATGGCCAAGAGCATCAGAGGGAAACCTGTGTAAAATGCTCTTTTTCTTCATTGGTGAAAAGGGCTTCTGAACCCTTTTACACAGGCATACACATAAATCAGGTGCCACTTTTGTTCAAGCCCCTCGGCAGGGTATTGTTTTTATTCTTTTTTTTTATTTATTTATTTAAATTGTACTCTTCCCCTGACTAGATTGGAAGAGCAACCGTTTGTTTAAGTATGTATCATAAAGCAGCAGTGCGTTGGGTGTATTAAATGAACAGAATGCCTGTTTTAAAAATTGTTGCCGGAAAGGCTAAGCAGACAATTGCCAGGATGACAGGATGGCCTCGAATTCCCCACAGAATACATTTGAGAGCTGTCATGAGACATCCCAGCTTACTCTGATTGCATTGATGATGCGCAGAAAGGGAAACAGCTTCAGACCTAGATGCTCAATCCGGTTAGGGCTTCATAGACCATCATCTATAAAGCTTGGTGTTCACTGCAGTAGGACGATGCTCTTTTAAATAAGATGCGCTCCTTGGCGCTAATTAATGAGCCTCACGTATTTTGTACTTGTTTTTGGCATTTCCTTTCAGCGCACTTTGTTCTTTTTTAATTATAAAAATCATCCCTACTTGTAAGCACATGGAATTCTTGATAGAGAAAATGAATAGTTTACCCTTTGTTCTGCTGGTTCAAATCCCTGTCCTGCCTTAACTTTTACCCCTCTTTGAGGAAACCCACATTAACAATTTGATGTCCGTGTCTTCTTTGTTTTCTTTTTTACATAAACAATTACTCATGCACATATATGGGTTTTTTTTTTTTTTTCAAAAAATAAGTCATAGCAAACTTAGAATACTCTTAATTTTTTTTTTAATTACACTGTAGACCTCTTTCTCTACATCAATGCATGCAAAAAAATCTATTCCACTCATGGAATAACTGTCAGGCTGGAACATACATTATTCTGCCGCACCTGCTGGTGAACATTCTGCTTGTTTCCAGTGTTTTATTACTACAAACATTTACAATGTCAGCATTATTTTATGATCCTTATGACCATTTTTTTCCACCCAGTGAAGTGTTTTGCTAAGGAAGTGAAAAAGCAGGAACCTTCCATCTTCCGTTTGTTAACTGTAATCATGTACTTCTGTAATTAGCGGTGTAATATGTAGTAATAAGAATTACAGAGATTTATGTGTAGAATATCTCTTTATGTATGGAGCGGTCTTAAACGTAGCTTTTATTCTGTGTTGGAGTCATTTGTGGTTCGCTTCTGTGTGTGCATTCACTGAAGAGCAGAGGTGATCTTTCAGCTGTCATAATATCCCATCTGGACCCCTTCCACAGCAAATCACTTACCTGCGTTTGGGCAGATCTAGTACACTAATGACAGACTACCCAGTCAGCCATGGTTTGCTGGTTTTACCTTGTTAGACCATGGCCTTAGATTTCTGTGAGCGAGCACCTGGCTTCGAGAGTGCCTTAATTTAAAAAGCACTCTGGTATTTTGGAATTATGAAGGGAGGGAATGCTGCTTTAATGACGTGAAAAATTTGCCCATATACTCTGGATTGCTTAATATATGATAAATAATGTTTACTGGCCACATGTTTCAGGATTTGGAGTACTCCGGAAGAATTCTTAACAGGGTGATTATGAAAATAACCAATTTCCATAAGCGAAAATGACCATGCTTATTAGTGGGGCCACAATTGCCTATTGCATTCGATCCCATTTATAACCAGCAAGGAGACCGATTGCTCTGCATGATTTAGTGTTTACAAAATTACGGGCGCACAGCAAAGCTTACTGTACTAGAGGCTCCGGCAAGAAGCATATGCGGTCCTCCTGCAGGTAATAAAATGGAAAATCCAATTTGCGATTGCAGAATACGGCTCTGAGTGATATATGATCTTCATAGCAGCATCGGTCAGGGGGTCACCACTAATCACGGTGCTGGTGGCTTCCCCTGTGGCCTGGGCCTTCCCACTGAAGAGGGAGCAGAGTGAATCTATGTCTGGGAGCCAGCCAGCGTGTCTGTAGATGCACCACTTTCTAGCTTATTAGATCCTCTTTGTCACAGCGCTTAATCCTGCTGCCTGATCCTTGTTAGAACACCGCCAGCGCGCCGCTCAGGCTTCTAATAAAGGAGCTGGCTGAGGGCGCCTGACTAGACGCACCGAAGCGTGCAGCGCGCGGCAGCGAGGGGGATTGCCTCCTGACTGACAGCCGGGTGAGGTGCTTCCTGCATGTTATTACTTCAGAGGGAACCTACCTCCCGCAGCTGACAGATGAGCTTTGCCGAGGCGAGGGTAACTTGTTGCTCCGCCGATGTGAGATGGGTGTCATCTTTTCACACAGTATCATGGCCCAGCTTTACTCTAATTATATTAACCCCCTTCTGAAATTGCTGCCCTCCGGGCCGGCGCGCCGTGAGGTAAGGAAGCGGGGGCCAGAGAGCGGGCTGGGAGGATTACAGCTGCACCGAGGTAAGGAATGTGTTCGCCGCCGCAGCTGATGACACGAAGTTGAAAAACAAACAAGCACCGTCCTCCTCACGCCAAGCCTGGTTATCGCTCTGAAGAGTCCGTGCCGGGCTGGGCGCGTGCCATTTCCAGCTGCGTCGCCTGCAAGAGTGGCCGGCTCTAAGGTCGGCTGTGGACGCTAAGCATGGTTTTCAGGGTTCTTTGTTACAAAGAAAGCACAGCTTCGACCGCAAAGCTGTCGTTCTGGGGGCGCGGGGGCGGTTTGTCTCCCTGGGGAACCTGAATTGCTCTTTTCTAGTGACCTCCGGTCCCGGTAGCCCTGGGAGGACCTGGGCACCTGATTCAGTAGAGTCGTTCCATACTAAAATAAACACATGGGGGTGGGGGAGGGTAACCCAGGCCCCCACCCCCTCCAGCTAGAATGCACAGATGAGTGTGAAGGGGGAGAAACGGAAATGCTCGTGAGGATCTGTCTCATGATCCTTTGTGTGTACCCCGACTCTCACACTCCTTTTCCCCAAAGGGTGTGTGTCTAGCCCACATCCAGTGTCTCCTGCGAGCTCCACTTAGCAGACGTCATTAGCAGTCCCCTCTGTCTCTTCTGTCTCCATTGACAGCACTTAAATAGAGACATTGCTAGGGACTGACAGATCTCCGGGGGGTTAGAGGCTTCAGCCAAAAGGGCCCAGAGAACACGGCTGACCTTTCTTGGCATTATTCGCCGAGCTCTGTCTTCCATGTGTGGCAGTCAGGGAGCATGGAACTTTAGTACGTGATTTTCACTAAAAAGGCTGCTGGCTTCGCGAGAGGCTGTTAATAAGTTAACAAGAGGCCATGTACATTCCCAAGTGGGTATGCAGGTTGTAGGTGGTAGAAAGCAGGCTCATCTTTCCCACAGAAATAATGTACCTGGACCTCAGGTTCAAAGCTGATCCATTAAAATTTGCTTTGCTCATAGTATACCTGTACTTTTGCATTCTTGGGGCAACCCTTGGACCTTGGTGGAAGGGAACTTGTGATACAGCCCAGGAAGGAAGAGAGTCCTCTTTCTCTCACTGTCCATGGACGTCGTCCCTGAGCAAATTTAGAATAACTGAGGATTGCCTGGCGGGAGAAGGGGGGGTGGTCCTTCCTAGAGCCTTTCCCTGGTCTACGGTGTTCTCACACTGACCCAGCGCCCTGAAAATACAGCATGGTGAGAAGTGCTCTGGGCTCCTACTTCCCTCCCTCCTCCCCCCAACTCTTCTTCCACAAACTAAAGAATAGTATCCCTGTGATCCCAGTTGAGTTAATTCGTGGTAACATATGAATGATGGGGAGTCCTGGATGTTCATCAGATCAAATTATACCCATTAGAAATTCAGACTCTATTTCTCAGTAGGATAAACAATTTTGGGGAACAGGGAGGAATGATCTTTAGGTCAGAGTAGCCACTAACAAGTAGATCTCTTTGCTTAGGAATTGCTTTGCCTCCTTATGCAATTCATGCTTTTCATGACTTCTCTTCCTTCTTTGCTTAGCCACTTTGGAATACATATATTTTTTTCCAAATGTCTCTGTTAGTTTTGTTTTTTCATGGTTGATTTCATGCTGATGTCGGTGGGCAGGCCTTAGAGACAGGAAGATATGTAAATGCAGCTTGTTTATTAGGTGAATGTTTTAAGAGAGGTGTTCATCTTCTAGTGCCTCCGCCCCCAACTTCTTAGTGACTTGCTACACCATGGTTACTGATGTCTGGCTTGTGGGCCCTTCCCTCGATGACCATGCTTCTTAAGAACTGTGGGCAACCTATTCACTGTATTTAACACAGGACACTTAAGAAATACAGAATTTTTTTTTAAAGTAATTTTTACACGGAAAACTTTTTTTCAGACATTATATTCATTTTTAGGAAAAGTGGAAATTGAAGAAAAAAGTAATAAGAGAATGATACAGAAGAGTGGACAAGGACGTAGAGTGTAGCAAATGAGATCCTAAAAGAAGAATTAACAGAGGAATTGAAAGGAGAGATCAGTTTTATTCTTGGAAAGCTAAAAGCCCTCCCCAAGTGAAGATAAAAACAAACAAATAGCCCATTGCCTAAAAGGTCACACCGAAGTAAGATACCCAGCTCAGCAGGGAATTTGTGCAGCTCTGGGATTTTCATTTGCCCTAGGCAGTTTTCTGACTCATGGTTTAGAGAATAAAGCCCATTAATTTACCAAATGATTTAATATCTGACTAATGATGTTTAACCATTAAGATGAGGAAATTGACAATATTGGTAATCTTGGAGAGAATTTTATCTGCTTATTTTTGTACTTAACACCAACAGAGTCTAAAAAGCTTTGGAAAGATCATGATGAATTACTCACTGGTAATATTTGGTAATATCAGTTTTCTTTAAAAGCATTTTATTAAATTGTATTCACTTTTATATTGGTCTTTTTTTTTTTTTTTCTGAATAGTTACAGGTTCATCTAACAAAAAGAAGACAGATTGAAACTCTCAATTCTTTTGTTTTAAGAAGAAATATCACATCACCTTCCCAGTAAAAATGTTTATTCATTTCTAAAGCCCAGATCAGCAAGGAAATTATGTGCTTCATGGTATACTTGCATCCCAGAATGTGTCCTCCTTATTTTGAGTTATCAGTTATGACAAAATCGGCAAGTAGAGTTTCAAAAGAGGACAAACATGGTACTTTGGATGTGTTTTGGGAAGAATGGTTGCTGGGTATCTATGTTTACGTAGCCTTGGCTGCCTGTAGACTGGGGGTCTGAAAATGGACTTCCTCAATAGGGCTTATAGGGAAAGACCTTTGGTGAGCCTCCTGCCAGGTAAACTGCATACATCTCTGCTCCATAACTGTGCTGTTCCCGTCTCCTGCATAGGGCAAGCATGTGATGGAAAGCTCTTTCACACATATCCTTTTCCATTTTTGAGTATACCAAACAAACAAAAAAAGGCAACTGATTACTAACAGATGATACTCGGGTGGGTGGCGCTTACTGGGTCTTTTATGCTGCCTTCCTTAACTCATCCTTGGTTGATCTAGGACATGTAACCTGATAGCTTCCCCAGACATTCTAGAAAAATATGAAATTTGGAATCAGAGCCTTGGGTTCAAATCCCCATTCTTAAGTTTTCTCATCTTGGACATAGTACTTAATTTTGCCATGTTTCCATTTCTTCACCTATGAAGTGATGTCAATGACTGACCTTAGGGACTGCTGGAGAATCAAATGAAGAAATGCTTTTTAAAGGTAATCGGTCACCTGATGAGGACAATACAGATATGAATTTCTAGCATGGCCATGTTAATGAGATTCATTTGGTGCTGATTTGTGATATGCTTATGGTACCTGAGGAATGCAGTAATAATTTTACCTGGGCAGCGTTCTTCCTTCACTCATGTTCTACTTTGATGAATAGTGGTGTTGATTGGATTGGGTTTAGATCAGATTTGACAAGTGGTGATGTACATTGTCAAGTAGAATTTCAGGAGGTTCTGATAGGGTTGTTTCTTTCGATCTTGGATAGGTCGTTTTCTTCTCTGTAACAAATACCTAGAAAAATAAAGCATATGCTGCATTTGCAAGAATGCCTTCCAATTTCACTTCCTTTCTGCCTCGTTCCCCCACTGCCTTTCTCCCTCCCTCTCTCCCTTCCTAATTTCTTGGGCCAGGGTACTAGGACTAAACATTGCTTTCATATCATTGAGAACTTGAAGTAACACAATTTTTAAAAATCAAATCAAATGATCCAAGAGATCCTTGGGGTTGTGCCGTGGTTACTGGGCAGGACTTCTTAGACCTGATTTTGTGTTGGATGAAATGAACGTCACCTTTTCCTCTTTACTTCCATCGTTTCAGGAAACTTGGATTTAACTGGTCAGAAGCAAGTGTTCAAAGCAGAGAACAATCCCTGGGTTACCCCAATTGCTGACCAATTCCAGCTTGGCGTGTCCCATGTTTTTGAATATATCCGTTCTGAGACGTACAAATAGTAAGTAGACGGTGATTCTCTAAAATAGTAGACTGTCGTTTTATAGTATTTGTAATTACACCACTTTTAAAAACTATCATATGACATTGTCATATTGGTGGCAGTTAGCTTATAATATTTTTAAATGTTTTATTAATAACATGTAGTAATTGTCTCTTTTTTTATAGATGATTTTTAATTGACGTTTTCAAAGGGGATTTGTACCAAATTTGTTAAAAAAATTTTTTTAAGGTATTAGTTGAATATTAAAGGCACTAACAAAATGCCAAAATATTTAATTGCCTTTTTTGGCAATTTTGCATTTTGTTAGTGCATTTTTGGCATATTGATGCCAAAATCCATCAGACACATTAAGATCAGCACATACTTTTTTCTCCTTTGACTGCAAAAAATAACAAATGTTATGAACAAAATTGTTAAGCGGTTTATTTATAGAATCAGGAGAGACAACTAGGAAAGCATCATTCTATTCTTCAGAAGCTCTTACACTAGCAAGATGATAATCTCTCTAAGAGAAAAAGAAAAGGCAGAAAAAGAGGAGGAGGAATCAGCTAGCTTAAGTCACAGCATCAGAATCCCTCAAGTCCTTGCCCTGGGTCAAGGGCAGCTTGTGAGGATTAGGCCTCCAAACCTAACCGTCCCCACCTGTTTCTTCCTCATTGTGTCAGGGTCGGTAGGAATTCTTCCACCCCCTACTTGCTCTGTTGTTGTTATATCTTCTGACATTATTTTCCCCTCATCCCACCCCCAAATTGAAGTGATCGTTCTTTCCTCTGCTTTCATGATCCTTAATGCTGAAATCTGGTCTCCTCTACTTCTAAGCAAATATAGAAGAGACTTGAAAAAAAACCCATAGTCCAGTTTAATCTGATTTTGTGTGCAGCCCCAACCTTTGAGAAGTTAACATCCCAGCTAGTTGAGAAGAGCTAGAGGATCATTAAGGGTCACATGCAGTTAGGAGCTTGCATTTTTGGTATCAGAACAATGCCCCCCCTCCTGCCCCCCAACACAGGCCTCGCTGAATCTATACTGGGGCAGTGGGTCAGGATTAACCAACAGGGCAGAATCCCTGCCTATATACATGTGGGCTGTAGTTCTGGAGCCCCCTTCCTGTATACCCTTGTATACGGAACTTGTTATAGTCCTGTTTCCATCGGGCAGAATCCCAGAGAGGATGAGCTGTGAAGAATAATTGTGTTAAAACCAAATAGACTAGAATTGCTGACATGATAGCATATCCTCATCTATGAAAGCAGCTTAAAGTATGGTTTAGATTTCTTTTAAGATAATACTGTGACATTTGCAATATATCTTAAGCCTTACCTATAAGAGTAAAATGAGAGAAGTATAAGATGTGTTTTATTGTTTCATGAGCCACATAGTTATGCGCAATTATATATATAGTTTCCTTAAATATGAATATAGCTCAGCCTTGGAAATTAGCTCATTATGAAAATGTGTGAAAATATAATTGCAGATTAGCAGCTTATTGTTCATTTTGTTCCTCTTAAATTGTTAATCATTGCTATCATCCATTTTAGATGGATGTCTGATTTTTTGTTGGTAAGTGGCAGTCTCTGTAGATCTTGGTTTGTAGGTTATCTTTTTAGAAAATCCTTGTATACATTTTAACATGCAGAAAAATCTACAAGCAAGCTTTTTTTGAGTGAGAACTGGGAAAAATACTCTTTTTTATTCTGGCTAACAATCTTTTGTTTTACCATCCATTAATTTATAATGTATAGTGTTTTAGAATACATTGCCTATAAAAGCACTTCTAATTTTAATTTCATTTTAAAAGATTAAGTTGTGAATTTATGGATACTGTATTACCTCAGAGACATTATTAGTCATTATTACAACTAATCACCATTATACACTATTTATGATATATTATAAACTATTTCTGGTTATTTGAACATGGTTAGGATTTTGGATGAATGAGGTTCATTGCCTTCATTGAGTTAATTGTTCAGTTATTCGAAAGGAAGTATACAGCATGACATTTTAATCAGTAACATGTTTGTTGTCTATATAGCCCTCTCTCTCTTATCAGCATCCTAGTTTTGAGGATCAGAGTAATCTAAGCAATTTGCCTACCAGCTTGCTTTTTGATTTCCTCATGGAGAATGATATTATCTTTTACACAGTGAAATGAACATTCAAAAGCTTAAGTAAGCATAGGAGAGTTGTTAACCCCTTTTAGGGGGACAGGTTAGTACACCGTTCACTGCTTTTAGAGAAGTCTTCGTGAGCCTCTGTGGGGAGGATACACTTGATGTGACCTCCTCAAGGGCAGGACCCCTTGGTGAATTCCTTCGGAGTTCTCCTCTTCTCTCCTCCTTGGGAAAGAGAAGAGTGTTGGCCATTCTCTATTTCAGCTTTCTGTCCTTCACCCATCCTCCCGTAGTAGCTGGGCTCACTCCATTACCAAACATACTAGCCAAACACGTGGACTATTAACCAGGTAAGACACTAAGTCAGACTCTTAATCTTATTCTTTTTTAAAAAAATACTTATACAGAAATGCCACCATTATGTTTCACTGAGTTTTAACATGTAAGGTTCTCTTTTATGTGAATAGCTGTATATTGCTATAGCCTCATGTAACTAGAACCCGACTTAATTCTTTAATTTTTTTAAGTAGCCACTTCCTAATCAGAGGACTTGTAGCATAAAGCTGTGCATATGATGACTTTTGAGGAGGCAGTGTATTCATTACACGTCCATTTTTCCGAAAAAAGCCAGTTGCACATTCAGCACCTCCATCTTAGGCATTCTGTTCTAAAAGCTGCAGTTTCTACTCTTTGCTTCCTTACGTCTTTTCTATAAGCCACGTATACCCCTTTCAATAACAAATCCTTTTTTTTTTTTTAATATATTGATCTTCAGACTACCAAGAAAGCATATTTTAATTTTACTTTGGCACTTAAATTGCTGATGATGATCCTTCCCTTTTTTTCCAATTTTCTAACCAATTGACTTGTTACCTAAGCGAGATCAGTAAAGAACTTACTGGCATGTTTCCTTTCCATCCACGTACGTGGTTGACTTTCACAGCGACCTTCCTGTTCCAAGCACGTCCTCAGAGGCCTTCTGAGTCTAGAGCAGCGACAGGCAGAGGAGATAGATGATCCGACTTCCAGGCTCTCATGGACTCCAAGAGGGGACGTGGACATTTGAAACAAAGCAGTGAAATCAGTGTGCAGGAAGAATGAAAATGCTCTGAGATGATTTAACGTGGTGAAGATAGGAACTTGTGCACTTGAGCAGGGAGGAGCCGTGGGTAGGTGTGGCCAGGAGCGTGTCGAGGTGTCGTTTTCAGGAGCTTGTTCTGTTGAGTACGCTTTGGGCATCCCTCATGTCCTCCTCCTCATTTTTCAGGTGGAGACTGCTCTTTGTCCATTTATCATACGTTCAGCGAAGGGAACATACTGGCTGGTGTCATCGCATTGCCCGTTCATTATGTAGCTCTCTCTGTTCAAGTACAGTCATTCGCTCGGTCGGGATGTTGAGGAGCAAACCCTGTGAGGGCATTAGCATTTTCCGGCTGTGGTCGAGCTCTCCAGTCACCCCTTAACTCTGTATTTGGTGGTGGTTTTCTCCTTGCATGACCTCTCTTATTTCTGTGAAGCAGAATTATGATCAAATAGTCACCACTTGTTAAGTTTCCAGAAGGTAGATTCCCCCCTCCTTCCCCCGCCCCGCCCCCCAAGGAGAAGTCAGATTAGAGTCAGGATCCTTGACAAGATGTTTTGTGAAAGGGAGTAACTCACACTTTTCACATTTCCATCAAAGAAGGTGGATAGGAACCGCAAGCCATTTTAAAAGCTGACAAGTTGGGGTGCCTGGGTGGCTCAGTTGGTTAAGCGACTGCCTTCGGCTCAGGTCATGATCCTGGAGTCCCGGGATCGAGTCCCGCGTCGGGCTCCCTGCTCGGCAGGGAGTCTGCTTCTCCCTCTGACCCTCCTCCCTCTCATGCTCTCTGTCTCTCATTCTCTCTCTCGCAAATAAATAAAAAATTAAAAAATAATAATAATAAAAAAATAAAATAAAATAAAAGCTGACAAGTTAACTCTTAACAAAAGAAGAGGTTTGACAAATGTTCGGCTGAAAATGTGTTGGTTGAAAGAGGCATTTAGAAAACAGGTATTCTCATGAAGGCTGCAATTTGCGAAGTATGGTGGTCCTAAAGCCTCAGTTCCAGAGTGGCATCACTCAGAGGATGCTTCCCCGTCATTCTTCCTGCCCTGTGACTTGCTTTTATCTCTAGGGAGAGGCGCCACACTCACTTACATTTTTATTTTCTTCTTTAATCTTGGGTGACGACCGGCCCTACGATTATGCATGCCAGTTAGTGGAAACATTTTCACAAAGCAACACTTGGTGAATGGTGGGCAGTGATGAGAAAAATGCCGGCAATTTCTTTTCGCTAGAAATCGAGCAAAATAAGTCATCCTGTTTGATTTGTAAGGAGGAATACTTTTATCTGCTGGTTATTGTCTCTGAACTTACTTTGCTTGCACAGTTCAAACTAAGAAATGTTTTCTTTTTTTCTGCGCTGCGTGCAAACCTGTGTACAGGCTATGGCAGATGTAAATGGGCTTTTTTTAAACAACTAGCGTATCCTCTAATGGATGCCGCATCAGTGACCTAGAAGACCCTTGAATAACAGATCTATCTGGTCTACCAAAAGGCTGCAGCATTTCAAACCTAGTAGGTGATCCCGTTCATTTTGAGATAGCCCTTTCCGGAAGGAAATCCCTTCTTTTTTTTTTTTTTTTAAGTTTTTATTTATTTATTTGAGAGAGAGAGAGAATGAGAGAGAGAGAGCACATGAGAGGGGGGAGGGTCAGAGGGAGAAGCAGACTTCCTGCCGAGCAGGGAGCCCAATGCGCGACTCGATCCCGGGACTCCAGGATCATGACCTGAGCCGAAGGCAGCCACTTAACCAACTGAGCCACTCAAGCACCCAGGAAGGAAATCCCTTCTAACAAAACCCTCCAAACCTTATTAGTTTCTGCTGAAGTATAAATGGATGCACAGAACTAGCAGATGGTTTTATAAATACCACAGAAGGATGAAGGAGAGGGTTAAACTTCCAGGACCTTTCTAGCAGTTAGTGAATTTTACGTAGTGATACAGGAAGGCAGGAAAAATGTTGACTTTTCTTTCATTACTGTACCTGAAAATAGCTCAAATTAAGCCAGAGAAAAACAATATTTCTTTAGAGTAGACATGAAAATGAAGAACCCAGTTTGTTTGTTTTTTTTCCCTAAAGTTTTGGACATAAAAGATTGTTTTTATTTTTAAAAGTTGACTGTGTATTGGGTTCCTGGTAATTTATATTTCCTTTATAGATGTTACATATGTATATTTTGGTTCTTTCTTAAGTTAATAAATGTATTATCACATTTCTTCCATAATACAAAAAATACGATTCAAACTTCTGATGTCTCTGAATCTATTTGCATGCAAATATGTTGCATTTACCTAACATGCTAAGAAATAGGAAAGAGGAAAGGGAAACCCATAAGGTATATTTTGGATGGTATTGTATCATATCCCTTATCTGATGCTGACTTTCATTGGTAAAATTGCAAGCATTCCTTTTTCTCCAGATAGTATGTTACCAGCACAAGGAGCTGAGACATGTTTATTCCCCTGAACAGACATGTAAGGACAGTAATATCAGCTGTGGATCTTTGACACAGTCATTCACCTGTTGCTCTGTGTCTCCATGAGCTGTTCCTTGCCCTGGTAAATTAATACCTCCCTCTTAAGGTAACAGGAGGAAAACAGATCATGCGAGGAAGAGTACATAACAATTTTGTCTCTCTTCCAAGTTTTTTTGATAGATTGCTGAATGTAATTTACATTTAAAAGGATCTTTGCTTTTCTGCTGTTAACTTGTTGAGCACTATTATTCAGGTATACTTTAGAGGTAATTAGTATTTTTCCATTTTCTTGGTACATGTTCACCATTTTTTCGATACATGAAGTTTTTATTTGCCTTTTGAAGCTTTATTTTTCTATAATTTTATAGCTCATGCAAAATAGTTCAGTTTTTTAAATGGAAGGTGCATCCCCCTTGACATTGCCAGTGCACCTGGGTTCCGGGAGAGTCACAGTAGGGAACCTCCGTCCCCTAAACCTATAAAGGTCTAGGGTGAACCCTACCAGGGTTTAAAAACCAGCTTCAGGGGGTTACCTGGTATTCCTGGAGACATCCAGGAAACCCCATCTTACGTATATTCTGGAATGTTTTTTACTCTGACTTGGCTACACATGCAGACTTGGGGAAGCCTCCCTCGCATATCCACGTTCACTGTGGTCCTCCAGTGTGGTCACGCCCCAGCCACACCTTTCTGGCCTGCCACCTTTGTGGGGACAGGCTCGGTCAGGTTTGGCCATTGAGCAGAAGCTCTGTCAGTCTTTCTGCATTTTATTCAGCGGCTAAGTACACTTACCGTTAAAAAGTTGTGAATACATTTAGAATAAATGGGAAAAAAAACCACAACTTCTGCCTCAAAAGGAGAAGAGTGATGTTTATTCTGAACCTCACACTTTTATGTAATATGATTTTTAAGTGCAGAGCAATCATGTCCTCCCTCCCCACCCTTATCTCAACTTGTATATTGACTGTCAGGCTTACATTGAGGCTGTCTTGTATAGCTGGACTGTAATGTACAGCGTGATTTGTTACAGTATCAATTTAAGGTAAATAGAATAAAGATAATTTGTTCTACTTGACAGAAGAAAATCAACATAAGCTAGACTCAGCCTGTACTCTAAAAAGGAAATGTGTCAGCTTACTTCCTCTTCAGGCACTATTAAGAGTTCCATTTTTAGATGAGACTTACTTGATATAATCACATTGAGCTATTAAGTATGGACCTCCTCAATGAAATGAAATTGATCAGCCCTGCATATTGACAACCTTTTTTAACTCCCAGTAATCTTAAAGTTAAATGCTTGATGGTTTCTATCCAGCTAAGATGAGTTATTGCCTGCATTCGCAGTTTTTATTTGAGAGATAAATAAGTGGCGCTTTTATAATAAAAAAAGATCTATGATTTCTATTCTCTACACAGTAATATCTTATTTTATTACATGCTGGCTTTTTATTCTGGTTGAGAATTAGCAGAGGGTTTTGAGGGGATTTTTTGGTAGTTTTTGGCAGTTCAGGGTTCTTCTGTACCGTCAGACATTCTGACTTAGGATGTGTACTATGAAAGGAGTTTCAATCAGCTTTATCAGATAAAAAGCTCAGCTGTGAGTTATGTTCATAGGCATCTGTTGATGTTCCAGTTTATTTGCCAACCATTAAAGAAACAACTTTTCATATTTTATCCTGTTGTGTTAGTGTGTTATTTCATATGTCTTTTTTAAGACTCATGGTATAAAAAGTTTGCAGTCAAGAAATACTATTTCCACTCTAATAGTTAATTTTTAAGTAGTCTTACTTGGAACATATGCTGTTCCATCACCTTCAAATTGTACATACTTTTGATTCTCCATCCAATTAGATCGTGTATATTTAGAGAATAAATAATCGTTGAGGTTGGCTGTTTTATATGTCAGGTTTACCAAGTAAGCATGTGGCTTTTTCTTCCTGCTGATGCCTGGTTTTGTCCAAATTTGGTTGTCTAAGCCACTCAGCAGAAATTTATTGTCTTAGAGTTCTAGAGGCTGGAAGTCTGAGATCAAGAAGTTGAATGGGGTTGGTTTTTTTTCTGATGGAAGGGTCTGTTCCAGGCCTTTCTGCTTGGCCTGCAGATGGCCATTTTCTCCCTGTGTCTCTTCACATCATCTTCCTTGCTTGTGCATCGCTGCCTGCATCCAAATTTCCCATTTTTATAGGGACACAAATATGGTCACATTCCAAGGTACCGGGGGCTAAGGCTTCAACAGGTGAGTTTGGGAGCGGATAGGGGTATAGTTCAACCCATAACACGGCTGTTACTTGGATGCCCAGAAACAGCATTCAGCCCTCTATCCATGTGTTCCACCTCTTTACTCTTTTCCTCCACAGGACCCGTAACTTCACAGTAGGCATGTTTTCTGTATTAGCGAGTATGTTTGAATGACTCTCTGAGACTTGATCCACCCCCCTCCCCCATGCCTCTCCTAATATGCTTGGCTTCTGGAGTTTGATGTTCCTCCAAAGCATGCAGATTCACTCCAGTTTCATTTTAGGGACATGGGATAGGCTCTTGTGCCTGGCAGAGGAGTCAGTGTTTTTATTTGGAACCTTCTAACAGTGGACCAGATTAAAACAGAGACTGGTTAGGATTTAAGAGTCCCTTGGGAATGAAAGACACTTAACAAAGCCCCCTGCTCTGTCATATTTGGCTAGAGAATTCAAGAAGGGAGGGTTATATAGAGCACCACCTGTTGGACCCCATGCTGTTTCTCCCACAAGAATCTTCTAGAAGGAAGATGCTGTACAGAGGGCATTTGTGCATCCTGTTTGCTTCATATGCCATGGAACCCACACTAGCAGGTATGGGATGTTCTCCCTGGGACTTTGTGGTAGCTACAGGCATGTTACTCGGTAAGGGGTCAGAGATTCCCTGTCTCATCTCAGAGTTCCAGTTACCACATCGGGAGCCCTTATAACTTTGCTTCATTTTTCTTACCTTATCTCTGGAGTCTTAACAGGCAAGACTGAGTCTACTAATAACAGGGCAGGGAATTCTGTTCTCATGTAATTAAGCTGGTTTGCTTTCCCAGCAGAGAGAGAGGGGCATCAGAGACGGAGTGCATATTTTCATGTGATGCTCCATGGTGTCAAGACACAGGCATACTGTGCTGTGAAGCTCTGAGGAAAAAAGAAGGGAAATAAGTTCTTAGCATATGTACTGGTCCTAGAGGTGGGCCTCTGGTCTCAGTTCTGTCGGTGGCAAAGGGCCTCTGCACACCCCGACTCGGAGGGAGCGATTCAAACTAGATCTCAAAGTTGCCCCAGGAATGATTTCCAATTCTGATTTTTTTTTTTTTTTTTGGGAAACATGTTTTATTGTCTATGTTAGTTCATTATTTTTTTAAAAATTTAGTTTAATTCCTGAATTTGCCCCCATATGGACTTACTTCATTGGTTTTTTTTTTAAAGGCAACGAAAGATGATGATGACCCTGAATATAAATTGTTACAGGAAAATGGATACAAGATAAAATTACCAGATCAACCTTTTTATTCTATATTTTATGGAATACCTAATGTATGTTTGGCAGTAACTTATTCATACACATGAATTCCTGACACTTTCGATTCTTCAGACTTATTAATCAGTGTAGTCAGCACCAGAGCAATTTTATGAGACTTACCAGTCATCAAAAATTTATGATCATATAAATCAAAGAAACAACGAGCATCTTAATAGGGTAGAGAAAGTGGCATGTAAAGAATCGTTTAAGACTGTGCTTTTTGTTGGTTGTGTGTTATATTTACAGCCCGTAAATATAACCCTTACTCATAATTGCATGCAAATGGTCAGCAGGGTGCTAGTTAGCTTCTTAGGTGAAACCTCTTCTCTTTGTTTTTCCCCAGTAGAATATTTTGTTGGGTCTTAACTGTAAGACCGAGGATGCTACGTAGACAGAAGGTAGGAAACCTCATGTTCAAATGTGAAGCGTATAGCATTTGTTTTAAGCTAGGATCTACATTTTCTTTGGATTCTGTTACAGTTGTCATCCAAAGTTAAGAATTCACAAGCTCCATCCTTTGGGACGAGATTGCTAAGCTTGAACTCTTGGAAATGGCGTGGGGAAACCACGGTTGACAGACTACCTCTCTTGTGGATGGGCTCCATGTGTACCTTCTGAGAAATGACACTCAGGCTAATGTCTACTGTGTTTTTGGCACAGTTTCTGACACCATTCTGAAGGAATCACAAAAGATTTGGATCTCCATCATGTGAGATGAGCTGTTTGGAGGGGAGCTTTTCCATCACCTGAGCCCTGTCCTGAGCCTGAGTGTCCCAGACTCTCACTAGTCTCTAGGACGGAAGGATCATGGAGGTGAGCCAACGAAGGGTTGAGCTTCCACTGTGGAGCTTCTATACAGATCCACTGGGAATGGACCCGAAAGACAAAGCTGGGTTATTTCCCATCAAACATACAACTGGCTGCCCACCTCACATCTCCTTAAGTGCTGTTTTCTCTGCCCGGAATGTTCCTTCTTCCCGTATTTACCTATTGAAAGCCCGCGTGTTCTTCAAGTATCAAATACTGCTTCCTGAGAGATCTTTTTTCTGAAGATTTCCCTATCGTCCATGTTTTCCAAATCCCTTTTACCCTCTTTCTTCAGAGCCTTTACTTTTCCTTAGTAGGAGTTTTAATAATAATAGTGATCAGTTATTGAATATTGACCATGTGACAGACATTGTGCTCAACTCATTACAAATGCTGTTTATCATTTTATAACAGTATTTATTTCTGTGAATACTAACCTTTATTTGGGGGGGGGGGGGGGGGAAGGGAGTTGAGTACGTTTTCTCTCCCTTAAGAGGCTGTAATCTTTTTGAGAGCAATACTCAAGATTCCTACAAGCCTGAGCTTTGCATGTGGCATGCCCTCGATGTCTTATATAAATGACCTGTCTCAGGTGGAGTAGCCTCTGACAAGTTGCCCTCATTTCTGAAAGAAATCACAAAAGAAAAAACAAAAACCATTCCAGCCTTGGTCCATTAGAATGGACCAAGTTACAGGTTTTTTTTGTTTTTGCCGTGGCCGGTAAACAATAGTCAAAACATTTAAATGCATTCTCCATATATAGTATTAAGTGAACATGAGGTCTTCACAGTAGTCTTTCACTGTGTGTATATAGATCTCCTCTTTTTTTACCACTCTACTTCCGTATTAGAAATGAAATCGTTTTTTAAAAACCACAAATCAATGAGCTGTGTTTGAAAGTGAGTGCTTCCTCTCTGTGAATCCACAGGCTCCGTGGTGATTTTGTGCATCTTCTCTTTGTCAAGCAGTGTTTCATGGCATCCGGAGTGTGGGACTGTGTCGCAAATGTTTGGACTCTTTCTGAGAGAAACTCGGGATAGTGGTGTGGGTGGTTATCTCTAGGGAAGCAAACTGCGTGGCCAGAGGCTGGGAGGGCAGACCATATTGTCCTCTTCGTTTACCCTTTGGTACCTGTTCAATGTTCTATTTTGTACATGTATTCACTATTTAATAGATTGTTTAAAAACCAAAGAAGAACCTGTAGGGCCCTTGAAGTTAAGAAACGACAAAGAATGTAGCGGTATATAGGCGTACCTCGTTTTATTGCCCTTTGCTTCATTGTGCTTCTCAGATGATGCGTCTTTTTTTTTAAAGATTTTATTTATTTGACAGAGAGAGACACAGCGAGAGAGGGAACACCAGCAGGGGGAGTGGGAAAGGGAGAAGCAGGCTTCCCGCAGAGAGCCCGATGCGGGGCTCGATCCCAGGACCCCGGGATCATGACCTGAGCCAAAGGCAGACACTTAAAGACTGAGCCACCCAGGCACCCCGATGATGTGGGGTTTTTTTACGCTTTGAAGATTTGTGGCAGGACTGTGTCGACCTAGTCTGTTGGTGTCATTTTTCTAATAGCATTTGCTCACTTCTTGTCTCTGTGTCACGTTTTGGTATTTCTCACAATATTTCAAGCTCTTTCATTATTAGTGTATTTCTGATGGCGATCTGTGATCAGTGATATTTGATGTTACTAGTGTAATTGTGCTCAAGTAAGACAACAAACTTAATGGGCGGACGTTGTGTGTTCTGCCTGGTCCAACCAGCTGGCCAGTGCCCTGTGTCTCTCCTGCTCCTCAGGCCTCCCATTCCTGAGACACAGCTGCAGATGGGGTGTAAATCGCAAGAGAACTAGAATTAGAAGTGGAGCCTAAAGATGGCACTGAATTGCTGCAATCTCATGAAAAAACTTGAACAGATGAGTTGTTTCTTATGGATGAGCAAAGAAAGTGGTTTCTTGAGGTGGAATCTAGTGAAGATTGCGGAAAGGACAACAAAGGATTTAGAGTATTACATATACTTAGTGGATAAAGCAGCTGCAGGGTTTGAGAGGATTGACTTAACTTTTGAAAAAAGTTCTCCTCTGGGTACATTGCTGAAACAGCATCACATGATCCAGAGAAGTTGTTTGAGAAAGGAGGAGTCAGTTGAAGTGGCAAATTTCATTGCTGTCTTTTTTTTTTTTTTTTAAGAATTTATTTATTTATTTGAAATAGAGCAGGGGGAGGGGCAGAGGGAGAGGGAGCGAAAGAATCCCAAACAGACTCAGTGCTGAGCACAGAGCCCGACACAGGGCTCGATCTCACAACCCTGAGAGCATGACCGGAGCCAAAATCATGAGTCGAATGTTTAACTGACTGAGCCACCCAGGCACCCCCATTGCTGTCTTATTTTAAGAAATTGACACAGTCACCCCAATATTGAGCAGCCACCACCCTGACTGACCAGTCAGCAGCCATCAACATTGGAGCAGGACCCTCCATCAGCCAGAAGATGATGACTCACTGAAAGCTCACATAAAGGTCAGCATTTTTTAGCAAAAATATGTATTTATTTAGACATAATACTGTGGCGCACTTAATAAACTACAGTATAATGTCAACAGAACTTTTGGGAAACCCAAACCTTCGTGTGACTCACTTCACTGAAATAAATAAATAAATCTTTGCTTTATGGTAGAGGTCTGGATCCAAACCCTCAGTATGTCTGAGGAACGTATACCTGTAGTTGGTTTTGTCCCCTGTGATGGCCCTTTTCCATTCATTTGCCGAGATTGAGTGGAAGCCTTCTTACCAGGTATGCTGTTTAACCAAGTGTAGCCAAAACCTTCTTAAAGGGTCCTGAGTCTTAGAAAGGGACTCTCTAAATGAGAGCTTGAAAGAAGGCTTCTCACTTAATGCGGTGATCATGCCTATTCTTGGCTTAAGTATTGTGAAATCTTACATTTTTTATATGTCTCAGATAACATCAGGCTTTCCTATATCCTTGGAAGAATCTGTAGCAATCCATTTTTCCTTCATAATCTAATGGGAAATGGGAAAAGGTAGTCATTCGCAAAGAGGTAACAGAGTAGAATAAGGAAGAAAAAACAACAAAATGTACTTTTGTGTTAAGTATCTTCAAATAGGTGTATTTTCCCACCTAAGAGTTTAAGTGATTGAAAGTAAGGTTTTCTATATTTGAAAGGTCATGAGGGTTTGAAAGGAGGAAGAATGGATGTTGGAAGAGTTCATTGTGTATGATAGGATGAGATTGGGCTTCAGGTTTCCATACAAGAGATATGGATTTTTTTGTCTTAATTTTTCTCTCTCATTTAATTTTTTTTTGGCTGTAAGCTAAGATGACGTATGTGTTTCAGACTGTTTATGTGAGATTATGAGCATTTTTAATCTGTTCTTGTGCATTCTCAATAGAACCTGCATGAGTGGTGATCTTTTAATAGATAATGTCTTTCAACTAGCGAATTTATTTTGGTATTAAATTCTAGATAATTCCTACGGAATGTAAATTTTGTTAATAACAATTTTTGTTTTGAAATACTTAAAATCTTAGAACTGTATTTTTTAATTTTTTATTTATTTTTTTAGTTTTCTGAAGAGACTTCTTTATTTTGAATAAGTTGAATTACTAAGACAGCTGAACAAGGAAGCTACTGGTCATTAGGTTGATTGAATGAAAATATTCTTTATTATTTTTATACTGAAACATGGTTAGAAAAAGAAATAATGGCCCACGGGAAGATGCTCCTTCAAAACCACCATGTGAATACATTATACAAAACGACTTTGGTTTTACTGTGGTTGAAATACTAAGAATCTTGAGCAGCTTCTGTAGAAAAATTCAGAACATGATTAAGTCCAGTACCCTCCCCCCTCCCTCCATTTCTTTTAGTCATGGACTAGCATCCAGGTGGATTCGTGAGTGAGAGAAGTTGCCTCCATTACACTGAGGAGACAAAATTGACATTCACTGACTTCCTGCTATGGTTGAGGCCCTGATGGGTTCCTTATAGGCTTCATCTCCTATAATTTCATGACTCAGACATAGGTATTCACCTGGCTTTCAGATGAGAGGACAGAGAGTTGCAGATGAAGTAGAATGACCAGGGTTTACCCGAGTGGTAGAGCCAGAAATCAAACTCAATCCATCTTATTCAAAAGCACACTAATCTTGTATTCTCCTTGTTGCTTTTGAGTCATATCTAGGAAGAAAAAGAAGTGCTGAGATTATGTTGACATTCTCATAGGGGCGTTAATGTTTGATGCCTTGTGGTACGGTCATATCATTTGGCTTTTCTGGTTCTTAAATCAAGCCCAGCCCCTTTTAGGGCCATATCCCCATCCTGTGGTGAAGGCACAGGCAGCAACATTCAGGTGTCCTGAAACTGCATCCCTGAAAACCTGTCTTCCTCCTTCTACCCTGATTCTGATCTAACATCCACCTGTGTGCATGGGTCTGGCCCAACAAACACAAATCCATCTTCTCGCCAGCTACCTGCTCTGGTTCAGTGGGTGTGTATTCATCTACTGTGGGCTACACGTTTATATTGTTCCATAGTTGGACTTTAGTCAGTTAATACCTATTCAAAGGCCTCTCTCTACCACACTTCATATTATTTATCTCTTTGGGCATCAGTGTGGACTCCTGCCTTTCTCTGCTCAACTTGTACCAGTGACTGAAATCAGATTGGCTTGTACGAACCCTCCCAAGTTTTCCCCATGATCTCTTCTTTGTGTCTTAGTTTTCTTAGTAGCTCTGGTCCCAGGTTATAATTCTCAACAAAGAACTGACTTTTCTCCAAGGAGTCTTGGTTCTTTTAAGTGGAAAATAACATTAGCATGCAAAAACTGAGGGTCCAGAAGTACATATTTTCCAAACAAGCGTCAAGGGTAGAGTGACATGAGATCTGCCAGCCACTGGGGTGACACAAATCAGAAAAATAACCTGTATTCAAAGGAGCATGCATTCTTGTTGATGGTTCCAGTTTACCTGAATCATTAAGTTTGTTTCGGCTTTACTCTATGATTGGAGTTTATAAATCCAGTTCCTCCTTCCTCCCGGCAAGCTATACATCCTAAAGCACGCGTGTGTTTACGTGACTGGTGATCCCACATTGGCATGTCTTCACTTTCTTTTCTTCCTGGCCCTGGTCTCACGTGTTCTGCAATTAACTGCTAAGTGTGTAAGCTTAGGAAATCTTGTCACTCTCACAGAGCACCTAAAAAGAAAAAGAAATTGTAACTTCCTTCTAGGTTTTATACTTAAGAAACCAAAAGTGGGGGCTACTCAGTAATACAAAGGTGTAGATCTCCCGGTTTCTAGATAGAATCCCATTCCCTTAGGAGACTGTAACACTGAAGCAGGGAAAATGTACCAGTACAACCTTTTGAAGTTATGTGTGTCTCCTCTTTGTTTATTTGTCTTTTAACACAAATAGTTTTACTCTTTGTATTCAATTTCCAGATGACATTTGGCTTGTCCTCCATCCCATTCAAGTTTTTGCTCAGACGTCATCACAACAAAACACTTAACACCGCTCTATCTAAAACAGACTCCACCATCCACCCCTGCCTGTATTTCATCTGCCCCCTTCCAGAACGGGGCTTCCCCCGAGAGCTGGGACTTTGTTTTGTGCACTGCTGAGTCACCAGGGACCTCAGACAGTGCCTGGCCCCTGCTCAGCTCTCAAAATAGTTGATGAATGAGAGTTGTTCTTTCAAGGATATGTTGTGGCCTGCAGGTTCAACGTTTCTGCTTGAGGAATGTTTTTAAAAAAACCTTCTGTCGCGCATCCATCACACATTTTTAAGTATTTCCCTTTTTCTCATGTCTGAGTTGCTAAGATTTCGTGATATTATTAGTGTCGCTTCTGTCACCATAAATGTTTCTGTGATGTTTCCAAGGCTGCACCTTTCCCTGACCAGCTCTTCCCCATTGAACCTAGTAGCTCTTTTTAGCTAGGCTTTGAAAGAAAGAAACCCCACACACATGGAATTTTAGAGGGTAATACGGGGGAGGGAAAATACCAGAGCCATTAAGGGGGTAATGACCTAGACTCAGACCGTTAGCCTATTTTTCTTCCTGTTTTTGAATCAGCCAGCCTCCATCCTCTAACAAATACCGCTGTGGGGATTGGGTGTGGGGGGAACCTAGCTATCAGCCGCTGAGCATCACCCCACAATGCAGGTGTGGCTGTCATCCTCTATCATGATGGTGTGAAGGAATCTGTAGAAGGTAAATTGGCAGGCTTTGAACTAGGGTCATTGGTTAGAAATAAATAGCAAAGCAGAGGGGAGGGAATTCGAGATAGTTCTTCGTCCCCATCCCCCCCTCCCAAAATAAGGTTTGTTGACAAGTCAGAAAAACCACTTAGAGCTCAGTCTCTGAACCTAAGAACCTAGATATGAAAGGGGACAGGGAATCTCTCAGTAGGCACTCAGCTTTGGGGGAACAACCAGAGGAGTCCTCATCAGCTGCACTGAGAAGCAGCCATATCCTGCAGTAGGTTGCCTGCGGTAGCTTCTGTCCCTCACCTGTGTCCCTGACCCGTTGACAACAAGGGCGAGGAGTGGTGGCATGCTTAAAGAAGTATTTGGCTTGTCTGCACACAGAAGGATCCCGTCAATACACTGCCTCCACGGGTGATACTCAGTTTTCTCACAGGTTGCATTAATTCTGTATATTTCAAACAAAATTCTCCTGATCAAATTTTTAGTGTTAATAATGTGTTGAAGACAAAAAGATGGCATTTTATGGGTTTGTCCTAAGATATGACAGTAGTGTGACTTCGTTTTAATTGTGTGCACCACAAAAAATAAGAGAGTACATGAATGAATGGAAGAATTGTGACCACTCTGTACATCATTCCCCAGTTCCTGCTTTTGAACATAAATGTTGCTGTGTCCGTTACAAAAGAGAACCAGTCAGAGCAACTGATAGAACCACAGCCAGGTTCCCCCAGCCTCCGGGCTCAGAGCTTCGCCAGCGTCTGGAGGTGCACACTTGTGCTAGTGGAACTCGGGGGCCCTGGAGAAGCATTTCCACGAACCCAAACGGCTTCTAAATACCCGCCAAAGGAAATGTCAATAAATGGTGACCTGTCTCTTGGTCCTACCTGGGAGAGAACCCAGGGAGAGGAGGGCTTAGTCCCAGCATCAGGCAGGTGTAGCTCTGAAGAATAAGCTAGCGCCAGGAGGCATGCAGGAGACAGTGCGTGGGAGCATAGGATCTGAAGGCAGGCTCCCTGGGTTCAAATCCCACCCTTAACACCTTCCGCTAGTTTTGTGACATTGGGCCAATTGGATTTTTTTTTTTTTTAATTTAACGTCTTTACTGAAGAGCCGTTGTTATACAATAAACTACATATGTAAGGTATATCACTTAATACATTTTGACGTGGGTGTACATATGTAAATTAGTCACTGGAATCAGGACGGTGAACCTACGTGTCATATCCAGAAGTTTTCTCATGTCTGAGTTGCTAAGATTTCGTGATATTATTAGTGTCGCTTCTGTCACCATAAATGTTTCTGTGATGTTTCCAAGGCTGCACCCTTCCCTGACCAGCTCTTCCCCATTGAACCTAGTAGCTCTTTTTAGCTAGGCTTTGAAAGAAAGAAACCCCCCACACATGGAATTTTAGAGGGTAATACGGGGGAAGGAAAATACCAGAGCCCCTGTCTTAACCTCTCCCTCTTGCCCCTCACTCCTTTTACCCCATCTCCAGGCAACCACTGATCTTCTTCCTAACTATATGTTTGTGTTTTGTGACGTATTATATATAGACATCTAGTGTGTACCCTTTTGTTTTAAGCTGGCTCCTTTCATTCAACATCGTGATTTTGGGAGTCGTTGTTGTATGTAGCAATAGTTTTTTTGTTTTGTTTTGTTTTGTTTTTTACTGCTTACCAGTCCATTGAGTGAGTATACCACAGTTCTTTTATCCAGCTGCCTATTGGTGGATGTTTGGGTGGTTTCCAGTTTGGGGCTATTACAAATAAAGTTTTGACGAGCTTTTGTGTGCGAGTCTCCGGACATGTGCTATCCTTTTTCATGTGGAGTGGAATGGATGGATCATATGGCAAGTATAGATTTGCCTTCTTAAGTAACTGCCAAACTGTTTTCAAAGTGGTGGTATCATGTTAAATACCAACCAGCAGTGTCTGAGTGTTCTAGTTGTTCCATATCCTTGTCAACCCTTGCTGTGGCCAGTTTTTTTCACATTTATCCAGTCTAGTAGGTTTCCATTATAGTGATGAATAATGATGTTGAGCTTTAGCCATCCCTAGATCTTCTTTAGTGAAATTTTTATTCAAATCTATCCGTTTTTAATAGTTCATTTTATTGCTTTGAGATTCTTTATATGTTCTAGATACAAATCCTATATTGGTTGTGTACTTTGCAAAGCTTTTCTACCTTTCTGTGATAAATCTTTTTATTCTTTTAGCATTGTGTTTTGAAGAATAAAACCATATAATTTTGTTGAAGTCCAGTTTATCAATTTGTTCTTTTATGAATTGTGCTTTTGGTGTCCTAGCTAAGTATTCTTTGCCTAATCTAAATTAATAAGATTTTCTCCTTTGTTTTAGTCCAGAAGATTTATAATTTTAGGTTGTTTTTTTTTTTTTAAGATTTTATTTATTTATTTGACAGAGACATAGCGAGAAAGGGAACACAAGCAGAGGGAGTGGGAGAGGGAGAAGCAGGCTTCCCGCAGAGCAGGGAGCCTGACGTGGGACTTGATCCCAGGACCCCAGGATCATGACCTGAGCCGAAGGCAGATGCTTAACAACTGAGCCACCCAGGCGCCCCTATAATTTTAGGTTTTGGATTCAGTTCTATGATGCATTTTGAGTTAATCTTTTATATGGTGTGAGGTGTGGATGAAAGTTCATATTTTTGCATATAGATACCCAATACTTTCTGCACTATTTGGGTGCAGATTGGTTGATGGTTCTAAGTTTTCCATATCCTTGTCTACTTGTTCTGTCAGTAATGGAGAGAGGGGTATAAGTCTCAGACTATAATTATGAATTTGTCTATTTCTCTTTTCAATCCTATCAGTTTTGCTTCATGTAGTTTCAGGTTCTGTAATTAGATTTATAAATATTTAGGATTGTTTACATCCTCTTGATTAATTGACTCCTTTTTCATTATGAAGTGAAATTCTTTAGCCATATGAATATTCTTTGGCCAGAAATTGACCTTGTCAAATAATAATGTAGCTACTCCATTTTTTATTTTGATTATGTTAGCATGGTATCATTTTCCTTTTTTTGTTAACTTATTTATATCTTTATATTTAAAGTGGGTTTCTTATGGGCAGCATGTAGTTTGGACCCATTTTTTCCTCTTATTTGACAATCTGTCTTTGAATTGGGGTATGTTAATCATTTACACTTAACGTGATTAGTGATATAGTTTTGAATCTCTTCCCTTAGTATACGTATTTTTTCCTATTCCATCTGTTTTTATCCTACTTTTTTTTTTTTTTGGCCTTTGGATTGTATATTTTTTAGGACATCGTTTTGTCTCTTATGTTGCCTTATTAGCTGTAATCTTTTATTCTTTAATTTTAGGGTGTGCTTTAGTGTTTGTAATTTACATCTTTGACATTTCACAGTGACATTATATCACTTCACAGAGAGTGGGGAAACTTTATGGTAATATACTTTGATTTCTCATCTCCTAGGCTTTACGCTTCTGTTGCCATTCATTTTATGAATGTTCTGAACTCCATATTACACTTTTATTATTTTTATCAGAATAGCCTTTGTAGCGATCTAAATAGAAATAAAGCATCTTCTACATTTTGTTATGTATTTACCATTTTTATTTATTTATTTATTATTTTTTAAGATTTTATCTACTTATTTGACAGAGAGAGAAAAACAGCTAGAGAGGGAACACAAGCAGGGGGAGCAGGTGAGGGAGAAGCAGTCTCTGGCCGAGCAGGGAGCCCAGTGTGGGGCTCGATCCCAGGATACCAGGATCCTGACCTGAGCTGAAGGCAGACACTTAACAACTGAGCCACCCAGGCGCCCCGACATATTTACCACTTGTAGTGCCCTCCATTCCTTTGGTCTGTATTTCTAGCTAGTATGATTTTCCTTTTTTCAGAAGGGCTTCCCTTAGCTTTTCTTACCATGTGGACCTGCCATGTGTGCATTCTTTTACATTTCATAGATCTTGAAAACTCTTTATTCCCCATTATTTTTTGAAGGATATTTTCACTGGTGTAGAATCTTGGTTAGAGAGTTTTTGTCTCTCAGTACTTTAAGGATTCTTGTTCCACTCTCTCTCAGTTGCATTGTTCCTGACAAGAAATCTGCTGTATTTCTCATGTTCCTGTGTATGTAACCCTTCCCCCACCCCCACCTTGGCTGTTTTTAAGATTGTCTTTTTATCACTGGTTTTGAGCAGTTTGATTTTAATGTGCCTTAGTGTGGTTTTCCTCACTTTTTTTTGTGCTTGGGGTTTGCTGAGCTTACTGGATCTGTGGGTTTATACTTTTTATCAAATCTAAAAATTTTCAGCCATTATTTTTACAAATATTTTTACCAAGCACTCTCTGTCCCTGTCCTTGTCCCCTAACCTTGCCTCTCTTTTTGGGACTGTTTATTCATGTTTTAGCCTCTTGTAGTTCTTCTGCAACTAACTTATATTCTGTTCATTTGTTTAATCCTGTTTTTTCTCTGAGTGTTATTTTACATCTTTTTTATTATTTTGAATTAAAATTCTGTAATTATCTCATACATTATAGTTTTCATCTCATGATTATTTGGATTTTTTTTAGTATCTTACAAAGTCAGAATACTGATTAACTCTCATGGAAAGGGAGGGGATTTCAGGGATAATGGCTCTACTTTGTTTTCATTCTCATCCTGGGTGATGGGGACATGACTGTTCATTTTTAAATTCTTGTTAAATGAACTTACAATGTTAAATGAACTTAGATTTTATGCACATTTTGGTAATAGTTCTATTTCAATAGTTTTAAATGACTTGAAAATACAGTGATTTGGTTTTACATTCTATTGGATTAAACTCCAGTTACAGAAAGAACTGGAAAAAATGGTACCTTTTCAGATATCTTATTAGTAATAACATTTTCATTGTTTTTGACATGATTCTATATTTATTATAGTATAAAGCAAAGAGTAATTATGTCAGTGTCATCAGGGAACATAATATTCAGCAAAAGAGAAAGGAGATAAAAAATTAGAGACGTTCAATCCTACAATCATAAATTAGAATTGGAAATGAACAGTAAACTCTCATGATATTTTTTCCCTTTAAAAAAATATTTCTTTGTTCTGCCCACCAAAGAGACCTAAAAAAAATGACTAGCACAGTTAGCAATACCACTTTTTTTAATTTAGTTTAATTTTATTATGTCAGTCACCATACAGTACATCATTAGTTTTTGATGTAGTGTTCCATGATTCATTGTTTTCATATAACACCCAGTGCTCCATGCAATACATGCCCTCCTTAATACCCATCACTGCATTCACCCATTCCCCCACCTCCCTCCCCTCTAAAACCCTCAGTTTGTTTCCCAGAGTCCATAGTCTCTCATGGTTCATCTCCCCATCTGATTTCCCCTCCCTTGATTTTTCCCTTCCTTTTCCTAATGTCCTCCATGCTATTCCTTATGTTCCACAAATAAGTGAAACCATATGATAATTGACTTTCTCTGCTTGACTTATTTCACTAAGCATAATCTCTAGTCCCATCCATGTTGATGTAAAAGTTGGGTATTCACCCTTTCTGATGGCTGAGTAATATTCCATTGTATATATGGACCACATCTTCTTTATCCATTCATCTGTTGAAGGGCATCTTGGCTCTTTCCACAGTTTGGCTATTGCGGACATTGCTGCTATGAACATTGGGGTGCATATGGCCCTTTTTTTCACTACATCTGTGTCTTTGGGGTAAATACCCAGTAGTGCAATTGCTGGGTCATAGGGTAGCTCTATTTTTAATTTTTTGAGGCACCTCCACACTGTTTTCCAAATTGGCTGTACCAACTTTCATTCCCACCAACATTGTAAGATGGTTCCCCTTTCTCCACAACCTCTCCAACATTTGTTGTTTCTTGCCTTGTCAATTTTTGCCATTCTAACTGGTGTAAGGTGGTATCTCTATGTGGTTTGGATTTTAATTTCCCTGATGGCTAATGAGGAACATTTTTTCATGTGTCAGCCATTTGTATGTCTTCTTTGGAGAAGTGTCTGTTCATGTCTTCTGCCCATTTTTTGACTTGATCATTTGTTTTTTGGGTGTTGAGTTTGAGAAGTTCTTTATAGATCTTGAATATCAGCCCTTTGTCTGTAGTGTCATTTGCAGATATCTTCTCCCATTCTGTGGGTTGCCTCTTTGTTTCATTGACTGTTTCCTTTGCTGTGCAGAAGCTTTTTATCTTGATGAAGTCCCAAAAGTTCATTTTTGCTTTTGGTTCACTTGCCTTTGGAGATGTATCTTGAAAGAAGTTGCTGTGGCCGATGTCAAAGAGGTTACTGCCTATGTTCTCCTCTAGGATTTTGATGGATTCCTGTCTCACATTGAGGTGTTTCATCCACTTTGAGTTTATCTTTGTGTATGGTTTTAGAGAATAACCATGAAGAGTTTCATTCTTCTGTATATAGCTGTCCAATTTTCCCAGCACCATTTATTGAAGAGATTGTCTTTTTTCCATTGCATATTTTTTCCTGCTTTGTTGAAGATTATTTGATCATAGAGTTGAGGGTCCATATCTGGGCTCTCTATTCTGTTCCGTTGGTCTGTATGTCTGTTTTTGTGCCAGTACCATGCTGTCTTGGTGATCACTGCTTTGTAATATAGCTTGAAATTGGGCAACATGATGCCCCCAGCTTTGTTTTTCTTTTTCAACATTTCCTTGGCAATTCGGGGTCTTTTCTGATTCCATACAAGTTTTAGGATTGTTTGAATGAAAGGGGAGAGATCAGGACTAACACCAAGGAAATAGAAACAATGATTAAAAATTATTATCAACAACTATATGCCAATAAATTAAGCAACCTGGAAGAAGTGGATGCCTTCCTAGAAAGCTGTAAACTACCAAGACTGAAACAGGAAGAAACTGACAACCTGAATAGGCCAATAACCAGTAATGAGATTGAAGCAGTGATCAAAAACCTCCGAAAAAACAAGAGTCCAGGGCCTGATGGATTCCCTGGGGAATTCTACCAAACATTCAAAAAAGAAATACCTGTTCTCCTGAAGCTGTTTCAAAAAACAGAAGCAGAAGGAAAGCTTCCAGACTCATTCTATGAGGCCAACATTACCTTAATCCCCAAATTAGGCAAAGACCCCATCAAAAAGGAGAATTTCAGACCGATATCCCTGATGAACATGGATTTCAAAATCCTCAACAAAATCCTAGCTAATAGGATCCAACAATACATTAAAAGGATCATCCACCATGACCAAGTGGGATTTATCCCCAGGATGCAAGGGTGGTTCAACATTCGGAAATCCATCAGTGTGATAGAACACATAGTAAGAGGAGAGAGAAGAAACGTATGGTCCTCTCAATTGATGCAGAAAAAGCATTTAACAAAATACAGCATCCTTTCCTGATTAAAACTCTTCAAAGAGTATAGGGATAGAGGGAACATTCCTCAAGTTCATAAAATCCATCTATGAAAAACCCACAGCAAATATCCTCAATGGGGAAAAGCTGAGAGCTTTTCCCTTAAGATCAGGAACAGGTCAAGGATGCCCACTCTCGCCACTATTGTTCAACATAGTACTAGAAGTCCTAGCAACAGCAATCAGACAACAAAAAGACATAAAAGGTATTCAAACTGGCAAAGAAGAAGTCAAAATCTCTCTTTTCGCAGATGACATTATACTTTATGTGGAAAACCCAAAAGACTCCACCCCCAAATTACTAGAACTCATACAGCAATTCAGTAATGTGGCAGGATACGAAATCAATGCAGAGAAATCAGTTGCTTTCTTATACACTAACAATGCAACTGTAGAAAGAGAAATTAGAGAAATGATTCCATTTACAGTAGCACCAAAAACCGTAAGATACCTCAGAATAAACCTAACCAAAAAGGTAAAGGATCTATACTCTAGCAACTGCAGAACACTCATGAAAGAAATTGAAGAAGACACAAAGAGATGGAAAAACATTCCATGCTCATGGATCGGAAGAATAAACATTGTTAAAATGTCTATGCTACCCAGAGCAATCTATACCTTCAACGCCATCCCATTCAAAATTCCAATGACATTTTTCAAAGTGCTAGCAATACCACTCTTGGCTCTGGATTATTATATTTAAATACTATCGCTAAAAGAACTCTGGGAGCTTATAAAAAAATAAGAAGGCTAATTCCAGGTCTTTATCAGAAGAATATACAACTGAGCTGTAATATCCTGTCAATCTAGAAAGCAAGGAAGCTATAAAAGACTGTGTCAGAAGAACTCGAGATGCCAGGTTGAAGAGGCAAGCCTCCCATTGGCCAAATCTGGGACAGTTTGGATATCAGTAAGAATAACTAGAGTTTATTTAAACATTTATATGTTTTTACAAAATCTCATTCAAACAAAATGTAAAAAGATTTTTTTTTTTTTTAGATAATCAGGAAATTTGAATACTGGATATTTGATGATGTTAAGGAATTTTTAGGTTTGGTCATAGTTGGTGATTATATACTTAAATGTTTATGAATGAACTAATATAATTTCTCACATTTGCCTCAGAACAATGTGGTGGAGTTGGAAGGGGGTAAGTAGAAGTGAAAATGAATGAAATAGAACATGCCCTGAGTAGATAGTTTTTGAAGCTGGATGCGTGGGTACATGGGAACTTATATTATTCTCTCGACTCTTGAGTATGGATAAAATTTTTCCAAATAAAGTTGAAAATATTTTAAAGAGAATAAAGAATTATGAGTGCCTGTATCATAGTATTATTGTGGAGATAGTGCCTGGTAAGCTCCATATTACATTACTTATCTTAAAAAAGAAAATAAAAATAGCTCAGATCCCATGCCCTCGATCCCAGGTTTTCCACTCAAGATGTAAAAGATTCTTTCATTTCAGTCAACAGTCTGGAGCTGAAAGGTCCCTGCGGGGCTCTCCTTGGGCCTGACCGGTGCTGACCAAGGGGACATGGGAGGAAAGGGATGAGAGTCAAGGCAGGAGGGAGTGAAAGATGAGTTTGGTCTTATGTACCCTGATTTTGAGGTTTCTGGATAATCCTAAATGGAGAGAGATCTATTAGGGAAGAGGTTTTATGGTCCTAGAATTTAGGAATCCAATTTAGGCTGGAGCTACAGTTCATCTTTCTTTTGGCTGAGTCTTCCCTGGACCCCTCCTTTAATTAGACACTAGCCTGCCAACTAAGGAGGAAAAATTGGTCATAAATATATGTTATATCAGCAGTTTGGTAAATATAAACTTAAACTTAAACATCCAGCCATGTTTATATACAGCAGTCCTTTTGATAAGACAGAGCTGCCTGGAATCATGTCAGTGGATGATCCTCCTGAAAGAGAAAATTGACATTACAGTTAGAGAAATGTAAACCACCTTCACAGATGGAAACAAGGTTACTGCCGTGTGATTCCTTTTATTTATAGGTGTAGGAAAGTTAATAATGAGGGAGATCAGAACAAGGAGAGTAGAAAGGAGATAAAGTGGGACTGTTCTTAAAATTTTCATCTAAGGCCTTTTTGGCCCTACTCCTTACTAGGGAAAGGAGTAAAATGTGTTCAGCTGACTTATATTTCCAATGTTTTGCTTTACTGTGTTCAAATTTTATAGAAACATAAAGATTATGAAATCAGAGTGATTATCTAATTTCCCCTCCTTATTTTTCAGACGATGAAATTGAATCCCAAGTGATTAAATGATCTTAGATAGCCTAGCTAGTTAATATCATAGTGTGTTTATTGAACCTTTTCAAGTGCCTGAAACATTTCTCTTACCCAGCACCCATCCTCCCCCACTGACTCGTTAATTCCCACTATTCTGTAGATTTTAGGTCATTGATTCCTCTATGTGAGGAGTCTACCTTCCCCACTGCCCTCACCCCTCAATAAGGTCAAATAATTACAATAGCAGAAAGCAACTACAACTGTTCATTGGACACTTACTATTTAATCATTACAACTCTATGAGGTAGGTACTATAATCTGCATTTTACAGAGAGAGAAACTGAAATACAGGGATCTCAGGGATCTGGAAAGGAGCAAATTTTCCCAGATTCGCTTTTCTAACTATATTCAGTATAGGTAACAAAAAGAAGTAAGGAATAGAAGTTAAGAGCCTTAAATACCAGATGAGACTCTGCCTTGTGGTCTTAAGCTAAGTGCCCAGGGATATAATTATATATGCTAGAGCCAGAATTCAAACACAGTCTTACTCCAAGTCTGAGCTCAACTCACCGCCCTCACCTATAATCAGGATACCTTGTGCCTATCTTGGCACTTACTGCTCTTGTAATGTTATGTTTATTTGTGGGATTATATAATACATTTTTTTCCTACTGTATTGGTAACCTTTAGGAGGGCTGAGATCCTGTCTTTTGGTTCATCATTTTTGCTTAGCTTCTAAGTGCCTAACATCAAGCAGGCTCATTGCATATATTTTTTCATGTGTAAAGTGGAGTTAATAATACAGTATTTTTATACTATTGCACTACACTGTAGTACAGTTGCACTGTTATAAGAACTGTGAGAGGGTGCACACTAGTTCACGTCCATTGGTAAGTAGTCATTAATGGAGTGGCTTTAATTATAATAAACAGGCTTAGAGGTCACTTAGCTTAAGACCACAAGGCAGAGTCTCATCTGGTATTTAAGGCTCTTAACTTCTATTCCTTTCTTCTTTTTGTTACCTATACTGAATATAGTTAGAAAAGCAAATCTGGGAAAATTTACTGCTTTCCAGAGCTGATTTCTTAACTAGACAGACAGCTAAAGTATAAGCTTCATCCTTGCTAAGTGTTGGTTTCATCCTTGAGACCAAGACAGATCCAGAGTCTTTACAATACTGTGGTAGTTAACGTAACTCTCTGAACTAGTCTCTTGGGCACGGACCATTAGGAAAGGCTAAGGTAAATATTTTCAAAATAACATGTAGTTTGAAGGTGTTGTTGTTAATGTCCTTATTCAATTACAGCAGGAGGTGAGTTGGTCTTTAAGATGAATTTGTTTCTACATGTATTCCATGTCGTCTTGTATATATTTTGTGTGGTGCAGATAGGATTTATTATTTCAAATCATATCCTTGAACTTAGTTCAGCAGTGTTATCTCTAGGGTATAGAGATGCATTTGGCAAGTGATTAGCAATGTATTCTGGTATGCAAGAACCTAGCTGTAGAATAAAAATCGAGTTATAAAATTAATCTATAAAATAGTCACAGTTAAAATGGTGAAGAGACCAGAATTAATCTTAAGAAAGCACAAGACAAAATGCAGATATCCTAAAATCAAAAATAGTAGTGTTCATTAAAGTGACAATCAATTATTTAATTCCAAGGACAGACACATTATAGTCTAAAAATATATTTCAGATTCACAATTGACTAGCTATTTTATGTGGCAGAATACCAGCTTTGCATATTTATTAAAATTATTCATAACTGCGTAGCTGCCCAGATGAACTGTTGAGTTCTTGTTCCTTGATTCAATATATTATCTTGTCCATTTTATCATGGCATGGTAATAGAAATTTGTCTAAATTTTAGAATGATCCATGGAATATTTTCAGTATCAGCATCTCCCAAATACATATTTTATCATTTCTGTTTTGCCTAATGCGTTCTTTTACATAGCTTTAGGAAAAATCATCTATCTCCATAGGAAAATTACAAGGTTTTTTTTCTTTAGGGGATATATTTCAGACAGAATTCTTTATTTAATATGAAAAGGTACTGTATCATCAATCTTTAGGTATCAAAATATTCCTGTTACCTAAAAATTTGGACAAGATGTGAATTCTTCAGGATAGTAGAGAAACAGTAGAAGTTCATAATCTTTATGTAGATTTTAGGGAGAACTGTGTTTGCTTTAGATATTATTTGTTGAGTAGGGTGTTGCTGTGGTCAGTCAGTGTGACAGTGTAGTTGGGATGGTGAGTTCTGGAGTCAGACTACCTTCATTTCATATCCTAAATCCACCACTTACGATTTATTTTTTAAAATTTGGAGCAGTGATTATCTCTCTTCTGGAAGGTTGAATAATAGTGTCTGCCTAATAGGGTTGTTAAAGAAGATTCTATGAGATAATGCATGTAGAGTACTGAGAACTGTGTTGGACACATAGTAAACACTCAATAAATGTCAATGAATAAATAGTGTTAATCATAATACCATATCATGGAATGCCACGAAGTGGGGGCTATGGTTTTAGCAAGAATATGCATAAAGAGATACTAATCTCCAATAACACGTCTCTAAATTGGTAAAAACTTAGAGGATGATGTTAGGAAAGAAGAATAAAACCTTTTTAGATTAGAATATTAATTATACTGGAGTTCAGAGAAGCCTCAGACAATCGAATTTAGTCCCCTCTCTGTATGGGTGGAAAGCACAGCTGTAAAAGGTTAAGTGACCTCCCCAGGATTACCCAGCTAGGATAGCAGACTCCAGCCACGTCTTCTGGCTCAAAGTTGAGTGCTCCATCTGTTTTAAAACACTGTCTTATCCATAGGAACATTCATTGAACCTGTCCTAGATGTCATTGTTTATATATGTGGCTTCTTATCCAGTATATAACACCTCCTTGCTCCTCTTGGTTTGGCATCCTAGTTGTTGTTAATCCTCTAGAAATAGCTTTCTATACACCCAAGAGTCATGGAGAAAACAATTGACCGTCCCCGAGCTAGCACTGTGTTCAGCGAGCATGAGCAGCTCTATCTGAATGCCTCCACGGGACAATCGCTATAGCCCTGGGAAAAGGGAATGTCTGTGAAGTTGTGGAGAATTTCCCTGGAGATCTCATAAACTTCTAACATGAAAATGAATCCTTTCTTCCTTATAAATCAGAGTCATGTGTTAAAGGAGATGTATTAGATGCTTCTGAGCTGTTACATTTTAGTGGGTTCTATAAAATTCTCAATAAAGGAAAGGTCAGTGTTTGTACCATAAACAGTGTTCATGAAGGCACGTTTACTCCCCCACCCCCGTCCCTTTTGGGACTCCTGGAGTGTATATAGTACTCAAACTTGCTCTTCTTCGAAACTGCGCCACTGCCCACCACCTCCCAGAACCACCACCCCACTGCCCACCTGGGCGTCCTTTTTCTTAGAGGTCCTACCCGCCCTGGCCCTGGGACCAGCCCTTCCTGACAGGCGAAAATGAAAAGAGGTGATTTCACCTCGTTAACAGCATGGGTTTAGGGGCTCCACCGCCTTCAGGCTCAGCTGCACTTTCGTATGTGTACTTCAAGTTAAAAGGTTGTCGGCACACCAGTTTGTGGGGTCCTTCTTCTGTATTTTCATGGAGACCACGCGTGAGACTAAGAAAGACCAGTGGGTGACCTTTGCATGCCGACGACACAGGTCGTCGTTCTGCTCGGCGAGAGGCGATTCCTGTGACTTTTCTGGTTGTCAGCGGAGCTCCCGGCCCACCAGCCTCCGGTGCCACATGGTGGGAGAGCTAATGGTCCCGCGCTGGTTCTGGCAGAGTGGTGTGGAGGCTTAATTGAAGAATATTTTTAACCCATTATCAAGAGCATTAGGAGGAAAATGTTCAAAAAGTCTTGATGCGGCTTGCCGCTCTTTCCATTTAAGAAAGTAGATCCCGACATAAGCAAATTATAACCTGAAATAGGAATCCATCTTTATTTTCAATCCCTTCATCTTCCCAAGATAAAGACTCTCCTCTCTGAGGGCATGAAAAGGGGCAGAATCAGCTAGACTGTTATAGAGGATTCTCTCCTCCTGTTGTACGTGAACACATAGTGCCCCTTGTTTAGAGCAGGGTGGCTTTGAATGGACTGTCCTGACTAAATTGTTCAGAAGGATAGTGAACATGTCTGCTAGCCTAGTCGTGGCACAGAGCGCGGTGGCTGGCAGGTACTTATAGGTGTCCAGGCCGCGTGAAGTGCAGGCCACAGTCCAAGGAACCTGAGTGGGCTTTTCCTTATATCATGATTTCTGGCTCCTTTTTTTTTTTTATACTGAGTCAGTATGCTTTCATCCTTTCAAACTTAGAGGGGTTTTTGAGGGATTGCAAAGAGATGCGCCCCAAATTATCACCACAGCCAGCATCTTAGTCGTGGATTATCATCAAATTTAATCTTATCTTTATCTCCACGGAATAGTCTTTGGTTTGATTTCTTTGATTATTTTGTCTTTTAATTTTAAAATGGCAAGAAAAAGTGCTTCCAGTTTTTTCTTTAATTAAAATAAGTAGAAATTAGCATATGAACTATCAGAGAAAGACTAATTGAAGTCTTGAAGCTTCTTTGCTTTAAAATACACAGAATTTCAACAGGATTTTCATTTATTGATTCTCCTTCTCTGTATTCTCGGATTTTTTTTTTTAATTTTGTCAGATAACCAAAAATATACTTCTAAAGCTGTGACCAAAAAATTGCCAAAGTTAAAATGCCCAAGAGTCTTTTGAGACTTAAGACAGGTTACAGGCGCCTGGTTGGCTCAGTCAGTTAAGCGTCTGCCTTCGGCTCAGGTCATGATCCCGGGGTCCTGGGATCAAGCCCCACATCAGGCTCCCTGCTCAGTGGGGACTTTGCTTCACCCTCTCCTTCTGCTGCTCCCCCTGCTTGTGCTTTCTCTCGTTCTCTCTCCTGCTCTCTGTCAAATAAATAAAATCTTTAAAAAAGAGAGAGTTAAGACAGGTTAGAATGTATACATGAAGGATGGTTTAAAAAGTGGCAGTGTAATTTTATTAGGAAAGTGAACATGGAGAAGTCTTTGTGGAATCAGTAAGAAGCTAAGCTATATTATATTATTCAACAAAAATTTAAGGTAACTTCTCTTTCAAGTATGTGGTAGTTGTTCATGATGTCTCTTAAATATTGGAACACAAGGATTTCTAGTCTTTTGTTCCATCAGAAATTCATTCAAAAAATTCACCAATATTTCTCAAAGAAACGTGCTACCTATGGGTACATGTGGTAAAATGGCCAGTGAAAATGCTTTGCCTTAATCTTGTTAACATACAAATGTCAGTCTGATAAATGCAGTATCAGATTATACCAGTATCAGATCGTATCAGCTGTATGAGTGCTGCAGAATGCTTTTGGTCTAAATTTGTAGTTTACAGAAAAGCTGTTATTTCAGAATCTCTCTTGCCTCCTTGTATGGTCAGTTCATTTTAAGCATCTGTCAAAGACACTTGCAAAATGGAAAAGTTGCCCATTTTTTGGCTGTGTGGACAAAAAAGAAAACATGGAAATGATTGTGTATGGGAATCAGATATTCTGAAAGCCCTTTCACCATGAAAGACTAGATGCAGAATAAATCAGAGAAACTGACTTTTTAGATGTTTTGTTGAACTTGGAAGAGAGTAAGGGAAATCTCCAAAGGGGCAAAAAGTCTGTATAGTAATTGGAACCCGAAGGGGTGTGGTAAAAAGGCCAGGACTGCCCTACTCGCCATACCTGTGTAAGGAATTCACAGCTTAACTCCCTTGGGCAAAAAGAGATCAAGAGGTCTGGGGTCTGGGTAATGTTGGAAGCCCAAAACTGAAACACTCTCATAGAGTGAGAACATTCACAAGGAGGTATACCCTCAGAGAAAGTGAGAGCTGAAAAAAAATTGAGCTCACCAGGAAAGGGAGTAGATGAGGAAAATGGTTTTTCCTGTTGCTCTAAGTGGAAGAAAAATAGTTATCATTGTATTCATCATCTCCTCTGACAGTCTGCTACTACAGGCTTATTTTTGGATCAGTCTGGGGTACAAATTTACAATTCTTACAGGGTCATGGAAACCCTAACCTAAAAAAATTTAAATAACAAATGTCCAGGCTGGCAGAACCCTCTGGTACCTGTTAGATATAAGCATTAAGTCCTCTCTGGAGGAAAGCATTAACAGTCCAGTTCCCTCAAAAATTCTTCCAGATTTAGTGTATACAGGGTTACCATAAAAAATACCGAATACTCAACACAGCAACCCAGGAATTACCAAATGGGGAATAACACAAGCCATAGGTCACCAAAGTCAACAAAAACAGTAAATAGACTAGGTCCCTGATGACCTAAGGACACTGGAATGCTGATTTTGAATATGAAACACATGCACGGAAGTACATAAAGAAAAAAAATCAAGGCAGGAATAAGAGACCATCCAAAATGTTTGGGAAGATTTGAAAAGGAAGTGAATAGAATTACAAGGAAAAAAATAGAATCATGAGACATAAAAACTCAGTAGGTTGGTTAAGTAGAGGGTCACACACAGCTGAGGAGAGAATGAATGGATTGGAAGATCACGAGAGATATCACCCCACGTGAAGCCCAGAGAGACAAAGGAGGTGAGAAATAGTCCAGAGTAAGATGTAGGGATGAGAGAAGGAAAGGATGGAACACAGGTCAATTTGGAATTCCAAATGTTAAAATATTGAAAATGGGGGGAATGGTCAAGAATTGAAGGGTCTTGAAACTTCATCATAATAACAATTTAATGAATAAATAATGAAAATTTTGTTTCTATTATAATAAGCTTGCTACAGTTTCGCAGATGCTCTTTGAAGATGCAAGACTTCAGGGCCAGATACAAAGGACTTTATTACAGTGCATTAAGCCTCGTGAGCTATATGTTCAAGCCTATTCCCTGTGCTCCCCAAGTCACATGGGGGTGATGCAGAGTGGGTTGTGTAGGAAGTCTGAGGCACATCCAGAGACCCCAGTCTTTTAAAATGGACTGTAAGCAAATCTGCTCTTTGGCCAGCAAAGAGAGACATTATTTTATCTCCAGGAAAGTAAACAGATCTGCTCTCTGTGCCAGAGGGGGAGACTCTATCTTCTAAGGTTGTTTGCTCTGCAGACATCCTTGTAAAGTTATTTAGGGTGTAAAGATAGAATTTCCCAGAAATGTTGAAAGATTAGCATGTTAATATAGAGTGAATACACTGTATACCAGGCAACACAAATACATATTTAGACATATCATGGTGGGAGGGCAGGACATCAAAGACAAAAGAGGAGTCGTTAAAAGCAACCGGAGAGAAAAGATAGTTCAAATTGACAGGCTAGTTCTGGTTGCTTGTTTGGAAAAGCAAAGGGTCAAGAATAACCAAGACCTTCCTAAGGAAGAACCAGAAGAGGAGAGATGAGAGGTCTTGCCTTATGGAGATCAAGGTCTGTTATAAACCTTGAGTAATGAAGTATGAAGTATGAGTAATGAAGAGTAATGAAGACTGAGGAATTAGGGTATTAGTGTAGACAAAGAAACCACTGGAACTGTATAGAAAGCCCATACATGATATATGCATGCGTGCAAACTTGGTTTATGGCAGCACGCGTGTTGCAGATCAGTGGAAAGAGGAGGAACTGTCCCCTTAGCAATGCAGTTGCAGGATTATACACGTGGAGGAAGAAAAATGAAACCAGATTGTGACATGTAAAGAAAATCAGTTCCAGGTAGATTAAATATTTGAATCTTTAAATCATGAAACCAACTTTTAAAAGGAAAGCAAAACTATGGAATTTTCAATGAACCAAAAAAAAAAAGAGAAAAATGAGTGAGCAAGAGAGAGCCTCTCTGGGAGCTGAAGGAAGAAACTGACAACAAAGGTGATGTTGCTGAATGCTCTCTAGCTGTATGTGTGGATGCACGTGTATCAGACTGTATCACACACATCGTGACGGAAACTGTTGATGAAGATGAGGCTGCAAATTTAAGACCTCAGGCAAAACCGGGAAATGGAGGTGGGAGCGAAACCAACGCATGGCTCAGAGCAGTAGCCTCACCGCTGCTGCCGCCGCCACCAAGGGTTTCTCTGGCCAGTGTTGCTCCCACCCGCCTACAGCATGGGAAATATCTTCTCAGACCTCTTCAAGGGCCTTTTTGGCAAAAAAAAAAAAAATGCGCCTTCTCATGGTGGGCCTGGATGCTGCGGGGAAGACCACCATCCTGTACAAACTGAAGCTGGGTGAGATCGTTACCGCCATTCCCACCATAGGCTTCACCATGGAGACGGTGGAGGACAAGAATATCAGCTTCACCGTGTGGGTCGTGGGTGGCCAGGACAAGATCCGACCTCTGTGGGGTCACTACTTCCAGAACACACAAGGTCTCATCTTTGTGGTGGACAGCAACGACAGAGAGCGTGTGAACGAGGCCCATGAGGAGCTCATGTGGATGCTGGCGGAAGATGAGCTTAGGGTCCTGCTGGTGTTCGCCAACGAGCAGGACCTCCCCAGCGGCATGAACGCGGCTGAGATCACGGACAAGCTGGGGCGTGGTCCCTGCGCCACAGGAACTGGTACATTCAGGCCACCTGTGCCACCAGCGGGATGGGCTGTATGAGGGACTGGACTGGCTGTCCAGTCAGCTCCGGAGCCAGAAGTGAGCCACGCCCCCGCCCCTCCTTCCACCCTGCTTTACTCTCATGTGGTGTGAGTGCCAGAAGCTGTCTCCATGGTCGGTCACAGTGTGCTTCACCATGCTGTAAATGTGCAGACACAGCCTGCAGCCGGGTTTTTATTTAATGTAAATAGTTTTTGTTCCCAATGAGGAAGTTTCTGGTACTCCTGTGCAATATTACTCAGCTTTTTTTATTGTGAAAAGAGAATCAACCCACTGTTCAGTACTGAGAAGGGATGTTAGGCACGCGGGGCCTCCAGGAGTCGCTGTGTCCAACCAGCTTGGCACGCCTCCTCTGGGCGTTAGATCTGTGCTGAGATCCATTTTGGTGGTTGGTTTTTAACCTGAACTCAGTGCATTTTTAAAATCGTTACAAATACAAGATAAGGAGAACACTTGAACACACAGAAGGGAGAAACATGCCTAGTGTCGGTTCTGCAGTGGCGGCCAGAGTCTAGCCCACCAGTGATCTGTTGCCCGTCGGGAACATGAGACACGGCAGAACCAGCCATGGTCCATTCTGCATGGTCACGATAGGGTCCCTGTGATTGGCTCTGTCTCGGGTCATCCTGCATCCCCTAGCGTTTGTGCTTGTACTTGTGCTCACACAGCCGCCCAGGAGACAGGCTGGGGGCTGCGGTCACTGCTCACGGACTCCTTGGAGGGACCCCGGCCTTCCCTTGGGTCGGCGTGGGCAGTCTGGCTTGTTCCAGGCTGCCTGGGGTCTCACCAGCAGGAGTGCGGGTGGGCGGGCCATCACCCTAGAGCCTCAGCCCCCGGAACTCCTGTCTACATGTGCTTTCACTCCCTCAGCCTGCAAGGGTCGGATTTGCCACTGAAACAACGACCTCTACTGTTTTCTTTTGTATTTTGATAAACACTGAAGAAGCTGGAGCTGTTAAACTTTATCTTGGGGAAATCCTCAGAACTGGTTTATTTGGTGTCGTGGAACTGCTTACTGCTTTCAACACACGATTAATAGTCAACTGTTTTGTATACTCGTTTTCAGTTTTCATTTTGACAAACGAGCACTGTACTTATAGCTACTAGAATAAAATCTCTTAACTATTTAAAAAAAAAAAAATGGGAAGTGGAAAATTTGTGGACGTAATTTCTTTAGCTGAGGGTGACCGCGGAGGTGACTTGGTACTCTGGGGGCTGACCAAGGCCTTCCAACGGACACAGGGTCTGTCCCTGCACTCTGGCATTGAAACATGCAAATGCAAAGCCATCCAAAGGATCCTTTCTGAAACTTTAAGACCTAAGGACAGTGGTCATAGGTTTTTATAAACGAGACCACCAGGCCTCCTGCACGAAGACTTTGTATTCAGCTTTGTTTAATGTAGATTTGAAATTAGCTTTTTCATAAAATAAAAGAAACCCAGAATGCAAAAAAAAAAGGGGGGGGGAAGCATTTCTTAACACCAAGCGCAAAAAAACACAAACTGTGCAAAGGAAAAAAATTGATAAATTCAACTGTATCAAAATAAATGTTCACTTTATCAAAAGGATATGCTTAACAAATTGAAAAGACAAGCCACAGTGGGGAGAAGTAATCTGCAGCACATATCGCTGAGGATGGATTAGTATCTAAAACAGATAAAGAAATTATATGAATAAAATAACACTAGGTCAGAGGTATGAATAAACATTTCAATGAAAAGGAAACATTAATGGTGAAGAAACAGGAAACACAATCAGCCTCATTAGTGAATAGAGAACTACAAATTAAAACCACAGTGATACCATTTTATATTTACCATTTTGACAAGATTAAAATTTAGAACAGTACTGTTTGTGGGGAAGGATGAGAATAGCAGGGATTCTCACATACTTATCATCTCATTCCCTTCAAAGACCCAGGCAGCCAAATAAAGTCTGACATTCCTTGTGTTGTATTACATGTGAGGAGAAAAGTAACTTAACCAAAAAGTTACTCTGCTTTCTTAATAAACACCAAGTTATCTTTGATGCCAAAATATTCTCTGAGCAAATCTTGAACATGGGGACAGACTTGGTTTATATTTTCAAGGGGAAAGAAAGATCTGCTGAGAAAGATCTACAGCATTACCAGATGACACTGGTTTTGTTGTTGTTTTAAATCTCAACCCCCAAGTTGAGTAGATAATTCAAAAGACAACGTTAAGGAAGAGTCTTCTCACATATATTGTGGTTTTATTTCTGTTGTAATTGAAGTTGACGAATTGGCATACAAAATGAAAAATCAAAAAAACCCAAGATGCACAGTGATTAGAGGAAAGGAAAAGGAGGCATAAGCCACTAAAACTCCTTGTGTTTGAGATGAAGAGAAATGATAGCACAATACCCGATTATCCGCTAGAAGAAGAATCCAGTGGACGATCACGCTGTGCCTTGGCGTGGGCCAAGGAGGACTGCCGACTTTGATGATCATGGGTTCAAGAGCTGTCTGTGGGGGTGACCCTGGGCAGCTGGAGGAAATTGTGGGAGAGGAAGAATGAGAATTTTCCAAATTCTCAGTTATGCATGCACACACAAAAATCTGATTGAGAAGAGTAAGCTCTAAAATTGTTTACTGAATTGTTCTTATTGTTGAGTATGATTAAAGTGTGGCAATATTAAAAAATGACCCAAAAAACCCCCATAAAGCTAAAAATCTAACCTAGCATAACTACACAGAGAATGTTGCCTGGTTCTTTCAGTTACTAGCTTTTGAATAACTTTCAGTATCCAGTGAGGTCTATGTGTATGTACTCCTGTTATCCAGCAGCCTGTTTATTAAAAAGTTCTTAATGCATGAATTAAACTAGATAATCAAGTTAGTTACCAGGTTAGCCAGATGAGCTCTGGGAAGTACTGAAAGTTACCATTTTGGGGAGAAATTTCTCAGCTCAGATTAGAACACTTGTCAAACTTAGTGGCAGGAGACTAGGTCTGAATCAATATTTCTGCCTGGAAGTCACATAACCTCTATGAGAGATTAATGTGGTTAGTATTGGACTCTGTATTCTCTATCAGCTAAGTATGTGCACTTGTCATTCATATTTTGTTTTCAGCTTGTAACACTGACAGAAAAATCTCTGTGGAATAAAGAACCAGTTTCCTGAGTGTATGAAGCTATATTGTATTTGCATATTTCCAGGATTTAAAGGGAAGGGTGTTTTTACTTGAAACACTATTTATCTGTTTGTTCTAATTTTTTGGAACTGAAAAACATTGATAGCTATGAACATGTCTGGCTCACATTTTATTTCTGCTGATTCTAATTTTGTTGATTAAATAGTACAAGAAATGAGAATTTTTTTTTTATTAAATGACCTATCTCCAAGAATTTTTTCGTAAAAGCCCTGAGTAAAATTTGTCACTTTTGCCAAAGCCACTTTTCTTTTTGCATTACATAATGTGTTTATGGAAGTACACCGTAAGCTAATTCTGTAAGGTCAGGTAAGCGCTTGCAGCTTTACCCCTGTTAATTCAAGAATAGGGTTGGGCATATGCTATGTATGCTTGGTCGGTCGAGGGTGCATGATGGAAAGGAATTCTGCAGTTACCACGAAATCACTTGTTGAAACACATCGATTTCATGACAACCCCACCCGACAGCTACTGGTCAGAGCCTTGAAAGAAATGGGGTTCTTTTAGCTCACCTTGTTTGCTTTATTTTGTACATGATTATAATCCTCTTAACAAATAACCAATGAAACAAAAACTTAACCTCATTTATAATAGCGGTGATTGGAAATACCAGAGTGCCCCACAGCCTATGATTGGGGAAGTCATGATGCAGCAGTCTGACTGAGTGCTAGACAGCCATTTAATGCTGTGTAAGACCAATGGCTTTGGGGAATTTTCGTAATATATTACAAATTTAAAAAGCAGACTCTATACCTGTACTTAATGCAAATGTGTATTTAAAAAAGTTTTGAAGGATACACTTTAAATATCAATAGTGTTGTCAAGTGGGAGGATTGCTCTTTACGCTTTCTGTTCCTTCCTGATTTTTCTCTGTGTGCAACTTAATTCATTATTTTAAATAACAACATGTAAATGTTCTAATAAAATTTCGTAAATAAAAGTATTAAGGAAAAAAGGAAACATACTTCCTGTATTTTTGTTATTATAGCACTATTCAAAGTGATTATTATAGAGTTGTTAGATATGCATTATATATACATATATACAAAATTATATATATGATTATAGGATTATTGAGCATGTATGCCACATACTCTGCTAAGCCCTTCATGTAAGTTTTTTTATTGATTCCTCAGGATAATTTATGAAGTTGAAGGAAAATATAATCATCCCCACTTTATAGATCAGCAAACTGAAGCTTTAACCGATTAAGTTTTTTTGCCCTCAGTAATGCAGCTACTGAGTGACAGAGCCCAGCTTTGAACCAGAATCTGAGACCCAAGCCCATGTTCTTAAGCTTTTGCCTCTACCATCCCATGACTGGTCTTCCATGTCTCACTGTGGAAGAAGATACAAACTTCATTTGAGCGAAAATTTTAAGGACTGTCCCAATTGAATTGGGTGGTTCACCCCTATATTATATTCTCGAATATCCATTGACTAATGATTAGATTGTATTTTGCACATTTTATGGAATGATGCAAAATGTATGTTTCTTTTTAGGAAGGAAAAGGTATATGTGGGTTGTATCAGTGATTGTGATTTTGAGATATATACTGACAGATTTCCTTCCTTTTGGGGTGTATGTGTGTTTGAAGTTTGGAATAAGCACAGTGAACTGCACAGGGCAAACCATTTGTGCTACAAGATCATGATGTGACCCTCTGAGGCTGTGCAGCTGACGTTACCAGAGGGCATATGGAAGGAAGGGCACTGCTAACACAGAATCTCATGTGTTTAGGAACCCAAGATGGGGTGTATATGAGAACACTGTTTCCAGGACCAGCCAAGGCACCCATCAGCTCTGGTGTCACATTTGAGCCTCGGTGAACTTTTGTGACATCCCTTCAAGAGTACCGTTCTTTCCCACTCTCTATAAGATTTCCAAAAGCACATCTCAGTAACTAATCCACAGAAAATGCAGTCTTGTCTGGCATTATCTTCTGCCTGCTTTTCTGAAATCAAGTACAACTAACTTCAATCAAATCATAATAAAAAATTGTGCTAAGAGAATAAAATTACACTCAACATAGCTAGTCAGAGAGCTCTTTAGGCTGTTAAGCGTTTAGCGGATACATATTTGCATACCCAAGTATAATGTTGCAGATTTTTAAGCCACTGAATGAATGAATATTTAAGAAAAAGAACTCGCGATTGTTTTAGTTCATGCGCATAGTTTCCAGCACATTTATACTCACCCATCCTGTGTGGAGGCGAGGCGGAAAGCCTCATCACTACTATATGAAGCTAACAGTGGTTCTTATTTTTATGTTTTACACACCACACACACAATATGCACACAGAGTATTGTTTTGTGGGATGAGTTATGTGTAGGAGTCTGCGAGATCTATTTGCATCCTGGCTCTGTCCTAGTTGTGTATCCTTAGGCGCATCAGTGAACTATCCTGTATATCTCATCGACTTTAAAATGGAGATGCCGTTCATAGCCTAGTTTATTAAACAAACACTTATTTATTAAATATATTAATATGTCAGGGAGGCATCATTCCTTCTCTTTTTTTCACTTGCCCCTGTGAGCACTATTTGAGTCTTTGGAAAGATTTTTTTTTTCCATTGGTGACTCAAAGTTTAATGGTTTGTCTCTCTGCTCCACTCCTATTTTGTGCCCTAGATTTTTCTCAGTTCTCCCTTTTGTATTTTCCTGCTTTTTAAGAAAGAGTTTTTTGAAAATTAACAGAAGACCCTCCATTTTGCATCTAATGCAATAAAATAAATACATGTTTGGAAGTCATAAGTTTTTTCAGTTCAGAAATTATGTACATATAACATGCATCCCTTAAGCATGTAGCTCCCTGAGTTTCGAGAAATGACTATATCCATGTATCAAGCACCCCAGTCAAGATAAAGAACATTCCCGTCACCTTGGGAAGTTTGGCAAAAGCTTGTCTCCGGATATGGTTCATTTCTCCAGATTCTGACTTGATTTTCTTGCTTTGGAGCAGGAACATCATCTCCTCATATTGTCTCTGCCTCGGAATAGACTTTCTAAATGAGCCCCTTTCGCTGATGACGTGCTTTTTGAATGGGAGACAGTTTACTTGCTTTTTCTGTATGATTTTTCCTGGTTCCCCGCCCCCCTCCCCAATGTCTCTCTTGCCATTACTAAATTCCGCTGGTAATATGTTTTATGGTTTAACACCACTATGATTCAGCCTCCAAAGAGGTCACATAAGGGTTATGAAGTGTTTCATGTCAAACATTTCGGTGTTGTCCCTGACATTATCTGACCCCTGCCATTACTCAGAATTTACATAGTTCTTGTGCATTCAAGTCTTTCTCCCCCTCAACAATTAGTAAAATGTACTGAAAGTCAGGAGATTGTCAATTGTAGGAAATTCAACTCTGACAAACCAGCTATTCCTATGCAGTGGAAATATTTTGCTTATTTGCCTTATTTTTTTTCCTTCTGCACATACTTGATGATTCTTTAATTAGTACAGAACTCTCCATCTTGTGTTTTAAGTTAATTATCTGTGATTTTTTAAAAGCCTTCATTAGATACACAAAGGATAACCATAAGTAAAGTTTTTAAAGTATTGAAAGTCGCCAGCCATAATTCTATTTTTATTTTTTGAATCAGTGACTAAACCAATACTTTTGGAATAATATGTCAAATGAGCATTGCTTATTGGAACTATTTTAAAAAGATCTAAAGCATGTTTGTTCTACCTTCCCTGTGTATTTACACCTCCTCGATTTTGCTTTATGAGTAGCAAAAGCAAACTGTCACTATTTGCTGTAAATTGAAGCTTTTAATAATTATGTCTGTTCCTACCACATTTGTCAGCTTTGAATATTCTGTCAGTAGAAAATAAAAATAGCAGGGAAACTCAGCAGCCGTGACATGGAGAATTTATCTGCTTACGCTAAAGGAAGGTAAAAAAAAAAAAAAAATATATATATATATATATATATATATATATATATATATATGTGTGTAATCTTGAAGGGTGGGCATTTGGCATTTTTCCTTCAAATGATGTAAATTTGAACTGGCTCTTCCTTGAATAAATTTTAGATGAAAAGTTGGCAAAACTAAATGAATAAGTTTCATCACTAAACACAGAGCACCTTTTTAACCTAGAGAGAATAGAGCACCTTTTTAACCTAGAAAGTGAAGAATAAAGAGGCTATTTCAGATCACTTATTCAGTCATATATGCCTTGTTTGACATAAGCTTGAAAAATAAATTTGGAAGTAGATCGAAAGAAACAGGATAGCGCAGTAGTAAAAACTTGGACGCATATAGCATTTAAATTTTTAAACTATTTCATAGTAAAAATTCATGTGCGGAGGATCATCTTGGATATGTGACAATAAAAAATTAATTTATCTAATAAAGATGATTCAAGTAAATCAAATCTAAATAAATTCCATAGTTCACATTTTTTGTTTGTAAATCAGGTGTGTCCGTTATAAATATTAAAAACATGAATGAATATATATTATGAAAAATTCACTGCTTTCTTTCTTTTAGGTAAAAACATAGTCTTTCAGGACTTTCTCTTGTTGCTGATTTTCAGTTAAATTTAAATTCAGTTCTTGCCGTTGTGCCTCTTTCTTTTCTGTACCTGTCTGTTTGTAAGTCTCTTCCTGAAAGAGACCTTTATCATTATTGTCATCAACAAAAGTGAACATTTATAAAGCACCTATTGGGTGCCATGTTTGATAAGCATGGACGGTAGGTCAGTATTTTGAGTAGGAAGAAAAACATTTTTTTTTTTTTTTAAAGATTTAATTTATTTATTTGTGTGAGAGAGAGCACATGAGAGGGGGGAGGGGCAGAGGGAGAAGCAGACTCCCTGCTGAGCAGGGAGCCCGATGTGGGACTCGATCCAGGGACTCCAGGATCACGACCCGAGCTGAAGGCAGTCGCCTAACCAACTGAGCCACCCAGGCGCCCGAAGAAAAACATTGTTAAAACCGTGCTTCACTGTGCTACTGTACAGTCTTTATTTAAACCTCTGTTGGAACAGAAAGGTGATTAATGAGACACTGTGAGCCTGCTTATTATCCCGTCAACCTTGTGATGTGCCTGCAAATACGGAGCATCTTTAAAATAACCATAATGAGCAAAGGAGATGGTCTCTGCTTTTACAGAGTGGACATGCCTGCATGTTTTAATTTAGTTTGGTATTAGTGTTATTTCATTATTACAGATTGAGCCTGAGGGAAAGAGCAAGTTAATTTTGTCACATGTAATGAGATAATTGCGTACATGTAATTTGACAAAGCATTCTACAGGTGTGTTATGCAGTGATGAGAAATGCCTACTCCTGATTCATCCTTTGTAGGGAGTGGAGTTGGAAAAGAGTTTCAGAGAGCAGAATGTGTTTTGTTTTTTAAACAGAAGTCCTAAAATAGTGTTAAATACTATAAAAATTTTTGATGGTGGGATGCCTGGGTGGCTCAGTCATTAAGCATCTGCCTTCAGCTCAGGTCATGATCCCAGGGTCCTGGAATCGAGCCCCGCATAGGGCTCCCTGCTCGGCGGGAAGCCTGCTTCTCCCTCTCCCTCTCCCCCTGCTTGTGTTCCCTCTCTCGCTGTGTCTCTCTCTGTCAAATAAATAAAATCTTAAAAAAAAAAAAAAGTTTTGATGGTGTCAGGTTGGGAATTTATTTTATCACTGTGTGTGAGTAGGTTTATTTGCTTGTTTCCAATAAATGTCCTTATGTCTTAAAAAAAATTTCATTTCAATCAAGATTAAGGAGTGATTTCCAGTAAAATTGGGCTGCTAGGCAAACATTAATGATTTGTGAAGAGAGTTGTGTTTTTTTCCTGCAGAGGACTTTCATATTGAGATCAGTGAAGAATTTGGTTGTGGTCTGTCCACCCCCCTACAAAAGTCACTTGCCTATGAAGAACTTGGTAGGGAAGAGAGGAGAGGATAATTCTCCTCCGCATTTTTTCTGTCCTGATTTGCAAGATAGTGGTAACAAAACCTATGATTTAGTTTTCTTTCTTTTTGTGCAACTGTGTAGCAAAGTTAAAATTTTTGTTTTTGTCTTCTTTTATTAGCTCTGGTTTTAAGTACCTCTTAGGATTTACAGAGCTCTGTCTTGTGTTCTTTCAAGGTTTTTAAATGCTGATAAGATTCTTCCCTTTGAAGGTGCTTTTTCTTTTTAATTTTGTTAATTGATTTGGATAAATAAGTTATCCCAGTTGTTTGGATACTGAAGGCATAAGATGCGTATCTCAGGGAAGGAGAGTGATTTAATTCCCAGTTTTCACACATGCTGAATATGGTGCCTTAGTGATTCACAAGGACCCCTTCTAATCTCCGTTCTGTTAGGGTGTTTATCTTGCTTATGAATAAATTTGAGTGAAAAAGCTTTTTAAGTTAAAGCTGCATTGATGGTTCAAAAATAAATTAAAAATAAAAATGAGATTAAGTCTTTGATTTAGGAGGTTCATAAGGTTCTTGTGGTATTTTTTTAAAGAAATATTTAAATGGATTTCCCTTAACTCTTTAAAAGTTTCAGGACAGAATCTCATTTTATAGGACACGTAGCAGAAAGAAGAAGAGGAGTGTACCACCTCCTCATAAATATATGGAAGCTAAAAGTCCTCTGGCATCACTAATGCTTTTATACTTTGTGACTTGGACAGACTCAACACTTTCTACCCCATTGTTTACTGTTTGTACTAGTTAGGTTAAGCAAAGCTAGTAATTAGAAAACAGCATCTTGCTTTTCAACAGTAATTATGGAAACTCTTGTTATAAATCTTTTATATTGAATCCAGGTACAGTTCATTCTCTGTAAGCCATTGCTTTTAAGTCTAAGAGTGGATCAGTGAATTTCCTATTTAATTTCAGAAAAAAATGAATATTTGCTGTTTATTTTGGCCATCTGCATACTTGCCTCCCTTACTGTTGTCTCCTTCCTGCTTCCTCAAGTTAAAAACTTGACTAATTGGAGACTACAGCTTCTGCTCCTCCACGTAGCTCCAGTCACAGGCTCGTAACAAGCTTTGACATCTCCTCACAAGCAGCATGAAGGAGAAAAGCAATAAGCAGTATATCCGGAGAGTCAGCAAATTGGCAGAGCATCTGAGAAATCAGATTAGCTGACCTTGAGAGTTTTAACTGTCTTTAACACTGTCTTCGTTTCCCAAAAATGATCAGCCTTTGAGAGACTGAAGAAAGAAGCGATTCAGAGAAGACCTCAGTCAGAAGCAAGCCCTTAGCTTAGTAGCCAGTCCAGTTCCTGCTTACGTGTGGGTCAAAGATTAACTAGTCAGATGCCAAAGAGCTCACATGCTGTTGCTTCTTTACTGGCTTTATTGAGAGAGAATTCACCAACCATACAACTCACCCATTCAGAGTGTACCATTCAGTGACTTCTAGTATATTCATCCAGTTTACGTCCAGACCGTTCTCCAAAGGGTGTGCACCATTTTACGTTCCCGCCAGAGCCATGGGAGGGCTCCAGGGTCTCCACGTCCTGGCCGTCACATGCTGTTAGATGTGTTGTTGATTATAGCCATCCCAGTGGATGTGAAATGGGATGGCAGTTTTAGTTGGATTTCCATAATGGTTGTGGTGTTGAGCGTGTTTTCATGTGCTCATTCACAGGCTTTCATGTTGTGAGTTACATGATCTCACAAACTGATGCTCACTACCATCGTACCTGATGAAACTACTCCCCCAAAGTGTCTACGAATGTGTGCCGTGTCTGTCCTAAGAGCTTTGGGCCCTGCCGTGGTGGGTGCAGACTAGAAGGAGGGACAAAACTTGTTAACAAATATATGAAATGAAGTCTTTGGGGAGCTATGATGGAAGGAGGTGGGGCAGAGGACAGTGGGATCATAAGGGGTGGAAGGGTTTACTTCTGGGGAGAAGGGGTTTGATCAAGAGGGAAAAACATGGCAGAGGTGGTATTGGTTATGCTGTGAACAGTTCTGTCTCGGGCATTGGAGCAAGAAGGGGGCTCTAAGGGTGAAAAGACACAGCTCCTGACGATGTGAAGAGCCATCAGTGGCCATTGTGGATCTTGATTCTTGACCGTCGAAATGCTGCAGGCCACAGTTTCATAAAGCACTGCTGAGCTGGTGTCTTTCTCCTTGACTACAGTCCTCATGACTGGGGAAAGTGCTTCCTCATATCAGTTAAGACGGGGCAAAATAGCACTAAGCAGCTGAACAAGAGCTGTGTCCATTTGGTCCAGAAGCTGCTTTTGTTATTGTTGTTGTTTTTGAATGCCTGTGAGGATTTCTTTTCGTGCCTGATTGATATCTGGGGGGAAAAAAAGTCCTTTTAGAAAAAAATGTGATTTGTAATCTTAAATTTAGGAAATACCAAATGACCTCCCTAGGTCTTTTGCATGTATAAAACATTTTTTTTCGTAAGCTATATTACTATTTTCCCTGATTATATGTTTATTTTCAGGGTTTGTTTTGTTTCTCATTCTCTTTCTGATAGCAGTTATAATGGTTTTGGAGAAAAAGATCAACTGTTGTACTAAATCTCACCTAGAACACTTCTGCCTCTTAAAGATATTCCAAGATTGTCTTCAAAAGATGTACAGGAGAAGTGACTCTCCACATCCCTGACGAGCTCAAATCCTCATTTATGTTTACTAAATTTGCAACTCTGACATGCTATTTTAGAAAGCCATATAATGTTTTTGCCAATTGGTTCTGAGGTTTGATGGCTTAAGGAGAAAGAGATTTGTGTCCTGAATCTTACCAACATTGCTTTATTCCCCCCTGAAAGAGGGGTGCTGAGAAATCAGCACATTTAAATATTGACACACAATTTCCTTGATTTTATTTTCCTACAGATAAAATGAGATCAGGAACAGGGAATTTTCTGGAATGCTTTCATGGAAAAACAGGCCATCGCAAAAATGCTGTGAAACAATTGAAGCTCAATTATTTGTACTAGTGTTTTCTTCAATATAATTAGACCTATGTTACATAATTTTGCTTAAAATCACTATGAATATCGATGAGAAAACTTGTATTCCTGGTGCCTTCTGCTGTGAATATTACTCTACAGTTCACCATAAATATTCCTTCTCCTTTTCTTCTTTCTGCTGACCCAGTTAGCATGCACAGACTGGAACTCTGCACTCCATGTGGTGGTTAGTGCCAAGGCCCTGGGGCCCTGGGGCCCCACAGAATCTGGTTCAGACCTAGCATCACTGCTTGAGTTCGTCCTTTAACTTCTCTTACATGCCTGTGCGTTTGTTGCAACATGTAAAACTGGAAATAATACCTACATCCTAGGACTGCCATGAGGAATAAATAAGATCGCATGTGGCAAGCCCCGGACAGAGCAGACGGCAGCTGGGACACCCCGATCCTATGACCTACAATTGCTGTCACTGCGGTGAAAGTCTCCTTAGTGGGTTTCTGGCCAGTGTTTACATTCCGATCCCTGAGACCGTCCAGAAACATGTTTGTTGTGGTGATAACTCACTTTGAAAACATGAACTTCCTCTGTAAATTGGAAGTTGTCTTCCCCCAGGTGTGTGGCGGGTGGGTGGTTGGTCATTGCCACAGCTCCTATTTAGTGAGGGCAGGCCTGGGCGAGGCCCGGCTAGGGGGCAGGTGGTGGGAGGTGATGAGCTGCACTTGGGTTTTCTAATTCAGCTGAACAGCCGAGGCAGAGTTACCTCCGTGATGTAGTTTGGAAATCCAGGCAGAGACGGTAGGTGACTTGCCCGAGGTTACGTGGTTAACATAGGCGGCACCAGGGGATCATGTTACCAATTGATCATGAATGATGATGCAGAAGTTGTCACTTTAATTCTTGGAAGGAGGTGGAATGAGGTAACAAGAATTTAGCATTTTTCATAATGAATGTAATTTTTGCATCTTCAAGTGTCCACACTCTAAAGCCCCTCAGAAGTAAGGGGTGGCCGTCATTTTTAAGGCAATCATGTTATTTCTCTTCTTGGTAACAGATCCCATGTTACCCTTTTCCACAAATCATCGTTATGTGTTTGATGTTGTCCAGACAAATCTATATGATTCGCATGGCAGGATGTTACTGGACTTGCTTCTCATACTGTACTCTGATTCATAAATAAAGCAGCTCTGTACAGATCCTTCACTATCCTTCATGGTAGTATCTCTGAATAAACATCCTATTTTTATAAATCCCTTCATTATGAAAATATTGTTCAGGCTTTTTTTCCTTTGTTTTGTCTCCTGACTAAATTGAGCAATAAACATTATGTATTGACCAAAAAGAACTTTCTACCTGTTCACCTTTTAGAACATTGATGAATTTTTTGTTTGGGCTTGTTATTCAAAGAGTAGGCACGAGATTTTGCTGTTGCATTTGTTATATCCCAAAAACTTGACTTTTAAAAAGAAAAGAAAAGCATAAATATTTGAAATCTTGAGACTAGCAAAGAATGCTAAGTAAATTCAAAACAGAGAATTCACAAGGATTTTGTGCTATATGGCGGTTAGTCTTTTGGAAGTAGGCTTAAGGTTAGTGCTTTTACATAATCAATTGTTATTTCAGGGTCCTTGAAGAGATTATCTGTAGGAATGGAAAAGAATGTTACAGAATGGATTTTAAGAATAATCTAATTTTACATAACACTGATATCCCTCCAAAGCCAGGCGGGATGTTTCTTTGTTTATTACTATATGAAACAAGCCATCCCGGATATAATTAATGGCCAGAAAATTTAAGACAAAAGAAAGTAGCTCTTCCTCAGCACACAGAGACAGTCTGTGAAGAATCACTGATGAGAAAAGTTAAGAGACCCAGAGGCTCTAGCTGGTCATAGATTTCAAAATTCATAGTCAGAGGCTGGTTGGTGTTGGTGCTGTTTCTACCTTTTCTACCAGTTTCTTTCCCAATCTCTGGATCTCCACAGAGCAGCACCTGATTGTTCTGTGGCTCTTCTGGATTATTCAGTAGTTTCCCAAACCACCTGTTACCCCGTCCTTTGCTTCTTCCCCTCCTCCTCTACCTGCTGCCTTTGCACTCTATCTGCTTTTCCATAACTAATTTATTAAAGAGTGGATGTCGGCGTATTTCTCTGTCGCCAGGTAATACGTGAGATGTTCAAGGAAGTAAAAGTTAGAGTAGAATCACACTGATACCCATGAGCAACTCCATGCAGACCTAAGTCCTTGCTCTATGATTGTCTTGATAAAGATGTGTTCACAACAGCCCAAACCATATATAGGATTGTGTGTGTGTGTGTGTGAGAGCGTGAGTGTGTGTGAGTAGCCTTGTTTAATTCTTCCCTCTGCTTGGAGGAAAAAACTCGATACCATAAACAATTTGCTGGCGGCAGGTCATCCTGTCAGGTGTTGGCCCGTGTGGCTCTACAGAGGCCTGATTTTAATGGTGGGAAGGACAGTAGAAGTCTTCTTGCTTGGTATGAATGCAGCGAGGGGACCCATCATTCAGCTCTCTTGCTTCGGGGGAATTGATTGCTCACCTGTTCGACATTAGTAACAGGCCCTCTGCTGAGGGACTCAAGGGTGAAGATAGATACGTCCCCTGACCATATGAACTGTACAGTGTGGTAGGGGAGTCACTCCCTAATCTGTCTCGTAAATGTAGTAAGTATGGAAAAGGAAAAGTACACTGCTGTAAGACCTTGTACCAGGGGACTTGATAGCCCAACAAAACTGAAGAGTGGCAGGAGCTAACAAATGAAGGAATGAGAAGGGTAAGTGGATCTAGCAGCAAGCATGGAAGGGCATTCCTAGCAGCAAAAGCTGTACATGCAAAGGCCCTGTGGCAGTAGAGGGCAAGGTTCATTTGAGGGATTCACTGTGCTTGTAGCAGAGAGTGGTCCAAGGTGAAGTCAGTGCTGGGCAGGAACCCCATGCTGGTTGGTAGCTCCGTTTGGGGAGTTTTATCCCAGAGTGAAGGGAAATGGCAGATGTGAATGGGTGGGAGTGTGATCCAGTTTGCTTTGGAGAGGTCATTTTAGACTACAGGTGAAGGGGCCAGTGGAAGCGGACCACTTGCTGGGCCATCTCAGGGGCCTAGGAATGAGACATGGATGGTAGCTTGGACCAGGGGGTGAAGGAGAGGCTGAGAAAGTTATTTAGGGGAAGAATTCAGGAGCATGTATGTGAAGATTGGATAGGAGGAAGGGTGAAGTGTCCAGGGCTGTTTTGAGGGGTTGTGTTTTCACTGCAGGCAAGATAAATTCAGGACCTAAAATTAAAAGTACACTCAAAATATCCAGAATACCAACAAGCCACGTGTGTTGTGTTCTTACCACCTCCCTCCCCTTCCTCCTTCTTCCCTCCCTCTCTCCCCCACTCTCCCTCTTCAATAATTTTTTAACTTTCCACTGTAACTCAGGCACAAAGATTGGCCACTTGGAAAGCAACTTTGGGTTCTAACTTTGCAGATGCCCAATGCCAGATCTTTTCCTATTAATATGAAATGGTTTGATAATGAATTTTTCCTAAAATATATTACCTCGTTTATATTAAAAACATACAACTCCGGAGCACTTACTTTAAACCATCTGGCGATATAAAACATGAGCTGGCTAGGTTGTTTCTAGGTGCTAAAACCAAACGTCTGCATGAATTGCAGTGTTGCTGTAAATATTTCCAGGCACAGACAGGTAGATGCAATAGGAAAAACCCGAGCAAATTCTTAGGATGCCAATATTGTCACAACGTCTCTATGCAGAATGAAGTTGTTTGACAAAGTGTTTCCCTGGTGATTTGGCTGCAGATGAAAATGTCTTCAGCAATAAAATTCCGTGCTTGAGCCTCAGCTCTGTGCACGCATCAGTCAGCAAATGACATATCAAGGATCTTTTTTGCTGTATTAGTTAATATGTTGGCAGAAATATGTGAAACATTGTTATTCCTCTCAATTTCTGTGCCTGGGTTTTTTTTTTCCCCCTACCTTTAAACATGCATTAATTTTGCCAAAATATCTCCCAGCCATAAATCTATGACTAATCAATAAGATTGCATTAGAACAGAGATAAAAAGTTTTTTATTATGAGGGTTTTCTTAGTTACCAATACCAGAAGACATCTGATAGCAAGAGCTGCTGTTTTGCCATCGTTCACGAATAGTTTCGGGGAAATTTAAGGGTTGGTAAGGCAATTAGTGATGAAGCATATTTTAATTATAGGAACTGGATAAGCTGTGCACAGCTTTATGAATTAATACATTATTGTTTAATAGGTCACAGTCACGTGACTTTAATCACACTTCTTGCAACCACAGTTTTATTAGCAGTCATGTTTTATAACTTAATAATTTATACATAATGAGTTCAGAAGTTCTATTTGCAGGATATCAGAGAAATAATTTACCCCATACGTTAACACGTATAAACAACAGCAGAGTCCGGCAGGGTTGCAACCAAGTAACTGTCCAAGATGATTTTACATTAAAGGGGTACTTTTAATAATGAGACCATTTTGGGGGCGCCTGGGTGGCTCAGTTGGTTAAGCGACTGCCTTCGGCTCAGGTCGTGATCCTGGAGTCCCGGGATCGAGTCCCGCATCGGGCTCCCTGCTCGGCGGGGGGTCTGCTTCTCCCTCTGACCCCCCCCCCTCTCCTGCTCTCTCTCTCTCATTCTCTCTCTCAAATAAATAAATAAAATATTTAGGGGCGCCTGGGTGGCTCAGTTGGTTAAGCGACTGCCTTCGGCTCAGATCATGATCCTGGAGTCCCGGGATCGAGTCCCACATCGGACTTCCTGCTCGGCAGGGAGCCTGCTTCTCCCTCTGACCCTCCCCCCTCTCATGTGCTCTCTCTCTCTCTCTCATTCTCTCTGTCTCTAATAAATAAATAAAATCTTTAAAAAAAATAATAATGAGACCATTTTGTATGGCATTATGCCAAGTCTGGCTTTTACGAAGTGATTTAAGAAACAGGAGGGAAGATGAATCACAATCATTTCACACGTATTTAATAAGCACGATTATCCAGTGAGTTCTGCATCCATTCTTGCAGTTGGGAAAACCGTAAAGGGATTGGATTCATGCTCTATTGTAGAATTCTCTTGTCCAACAACTGCCCCTCCACCCCGGTTCCTCCCGGCTTCGGTGCATGTCAGAAGCTATTAAATGGGCTGCATTGAGCTGCACGTGTCTTAACAGCACGCATGGCATCCTTGAGCAAAGCCTTTCTGCATCCTCGCCTCTGGGCATCCACTGTCCTCTCAGGGAAAGTAGTCTCCTCCCATCCAGATCTGCCTCAAAAGAGCCCCCGTGAGAACACCTCCGGCCCCTGTCCTTGCACAGAAGCAGGGAAACTCACACTCGGTGATTGACTACAGGAGGCAGGGGCTGGTTTATGCTTGTCATTTTCATCAAGATTTTATTTTAAATCACAGACTCACTGGGGGCCTCAGTGGTGGAAAGTCTTTTGAGGCCACAAAGTGATATTGGAGAATCTCCAGGCTAGGGTGATCTGTGTACATTGCAAGGATATTAATAGGCCCACAAAAAGGGTGTTAGGTTCAAATAAGCTTGGAAAACTTTGGGGAAAACCGTTTGCCGATACGCAGGTGCTCAGCTTTAATGTCCAGGGAAGGCATTGAGGGTGCAGCATTTCCCAAACTTAATTGACCATAGAAAGTGTTTTTGGAAGAGTGTCTTAGTTTCTTTCTCTATGAAGTATATAAATAAAAGTGTATAAAACATATAAAAAGTATGTAGAGTTAAACAAAATTCAACCAAGTAAATTTCACAATCTAATTGGTTTTATTAAACCATTCATGAATCAGGCAGGGTCCCATCTAGCAAGTAGGAGCTCTTCTGAGCTTTAAAAGAAAGAAAAAAAAAAGACTTTTAAAGCACAGAGAGAATTAAAAAAAGAAGAAGAAAAAGAGGAAAGGAATTTATTAGCAAGGAATGCATTGTTGAGGCAATGCTCCCCTCAGGGGAGCAGGAGGGGTCTATCAGCAAATTTCCAGGTATTGCCCAGAAAATTTCATATTGATTCGTAAAGGTTATATACCTGGAAGGTTGAAGCTGCAGTTAGGTTAGGTGTTAAGTCTTGATTTGCTGACTTGGGGGCCTTAACCTAAGTAATGCCATTTTAGGCCTGTTTTTGTTTTTGTGTTCGTTTTAACATTAGTTACACTGTTGTGTCCACAGCATAAACTTTGTCATGGTGGAAGAAATAATCTATGTTCATATGATTTTCAAGCTGTGAAGTAACATAAAAATGTAACTGATTATGCTTGCCTTTCTCCTTTGATCTGGGAGAAATAGAGTGTCAGAGAAATGATGTGCCAAATTTGTTAATTGTTCAGATTCTAGTGATCTGGATACTGTTCTTTGTGTTTTTTATTCTTCCTGCCCAACTCTTTCCTGTGCTGGGAAAATCTCTTCTTTGAGGGTCCACATCACTTACTGCAAAAAAAAAAAAAAAAAAAATGACCTTTAGCGTGCAGTTGATGATCTGAGTGTTAATTATAAGTGGTTTTTCTTGTTGTGTTTATAGTGTCTTCTGACTGTTCACTGTCAGTTGTTAATAATGCCTAATATAGCTTTTCTTCATATTAATGCAACCCTGTAATTATCTGTATGTGTCCCACACTCAGCTTTTCCAGATTGGTCTAAACTTCAAATAAAGGGGCCGGCGGGGGCGGGTGGAGAAAGGGAGTGACAGTCACAACAAATTCCTTGCTGCATAGATATGTAGACAGCCTGTACCACAAGAAACCTGCTTCTGGCTCCAGCTGCCTGATTTTTTTCTCTTTAACTAGTTTATGCTCACAGTTGCATGTTTGCAAATGTTTATTGAATTAATAAGTACCATAAATGCTATTTTGATTTCATGTGGAGGCAAGATTGAATTTCTTCATGGTTTGATCCGGTGCTATTGATTCTTTTATGGCGATTTGGAGAACAGAGCTCTGATGGTCTCAGCGAGCTAATTTGTTGGTAATGTAATTTATTTATAATGCTTTAGTTGCAGGAAGTAAAGGAACATGTTCCACTCAATACAAAGCATAGTATTCTTTTGTTATTCATTTATTCACTCAACCAAGATTTATGGTGCCTATTACTGGCCCTGGGTCCAACGGGGAATAAAATACAATCGCTGTCCTGGTGAAGTTTGCATTCTAGTGGGGAGAAACAAGTTTGTATTCTAGTGGGAAGAGACAAGCAGTGAACCAAATGTTAGATGGCAACAAGAGGCCGGGGTGGAAGGTGTCACAGAAGACCTCAGAGACCAGATGGATGTCCAGAAATTGAGGATAGCAGTGGTCCAGGCGAGGGGCCCATGGTTGCACCCACCCAGGAAGAAACAACGAGGCCACTGTGAGGTCAAAAAGATACCAGTGATGACAAGAGGTTGGCCTTCGTTCTCAATGAGACAGGAAGCCATGAGTGTGTTTTGAGCAGAAGAGTGACAAGGTCTGGTTAACCTTTTAGAAGGATCACTGGCCCGGGGATGGGTGGGGAGGGGTGAAAAGGGGAGCAGAGAAAACAGTTTGGAGGCAGTTGCAGGAACCTGAGCAGGAGGTGGTGGTGGGTTGACTGAGGTGGAACTGAGGAGAAACATGTTAGACGTCTGTTTGAAGGGCAGAGGCTAACAGAATTTTCTGGTGAATCGGATGTGGGATGGAAAGAATGAAGTTGATGTTGCTCAAATGGAATCCTGGGAGTCGAGTGGATTTGAGAGAAGGGCAGCTTGGGTGGGGTTAAGGGGGTGGTTGGCAGGTGGCTATCATAGTCCGGAGACAGGACTGTGATCTGTCTGGAGTTCCATGCATGAGTGTCCAGGGTGTGTAGTCTGACTGATAGTCAGGAGTCTGGAGGAGATCATCTAGGGAGTATGAAGAGAAGAGGTCCAGAGACTGAGCCCCACCTCCCCCCTCTCCCAGTGTTTAAGAGGCAGCAAGAGGGGGGCGGAAACCAGTACGGGGAACTGAGAGGGAGCCGTCAGTCATAAAGCGAGCTAAAAGAGCACAGTGTCCCAGAAACCACACAAATTAATGGTCACAAGAAGGTGGAAATTGATCAGTTTTGCCCGTTGCCATTGGTAATTGGGGTAAGATAATATTGAGACTGCCCTTTGGAGTTAACAATGCAGAGGTCTTATCAAAGCTAGGAGCTTGTTTAGGAAGCTTAGCTTGGAATGGGTTAAACACAGATAAATCTTTGGAGAGTTTGCTCCGAGTGAAGGCAGGGATGGGGCCATTGCTGTCCAAGGATGTTGGGTCAAGACAGGCAGGAGTAAAGTGTGTTTTGTGTTAATGTGAATGGCTGGCAGAGCGTGGGAAATTGATGGTGGAGGAGAGGGACAGTTGCTAGAGCAGTGTCATTGTGTAGGTAGAAGGGATGGGGCTCTCGAATGGAAGTGGAGGGGTTGGCCTTGGCTCGGGGTCCGGGCAGGTCATGCAGCAGAGGAAAGGACAGGAGGTACCAGGTGTGGTGCAAGCAGCAGCAGGTTGGGGAACTCGTGTTGAGACTGGGTCAAACTTCTTTTTGGAATGTTTCCATGTTCTCAGTGAAATAGGGAACAAGGTGATCAGCTGGGAGGGAGGATGGATGAGGAAGTAGTATAGTATTTAAGGTTTGAGAGAAGAGGATATAAAATGGGCTAGCAGAGGGAGAAAGAAGGTATTGAAGAGATGAGCCAAGATGGCCAAGAGTACAAAGGGGCCTGGGGGGATCATCCAAGGGAATTGAACCTTCCTCTTTCAGCTTGCTGTATCAGGACAACTTGCCCAGAATATCTGCCAAAGTAACCAATATTCCATTGTATAAACACACCTCAATTTGTTTATCCATTGACCTCTTATTGCACGTTAATATTGTTTCCAGTGTGGGGTTTTTATGAATACAGCTGCTATGAACATTTTTTTGTACAAGTCTTTATACGGGCATATGTTTTCATTTCCCCTGGGTAGGTTCCTAGAAGCAGAAGCACTGGGTCGTGCAATAGACATATATTTAACTTGGTAAGAAACTGCCAGTTTTCGGAAGTGGCGGTTCTGCAAAAGTAAGCAGGCACATGCTTCACCCTGTTGGGTAGAAAATAAGCTTATAGTAAATGGAAAGTTCAAGGTAGTAGAAATTCATTGTCTGGCTTAGTCATTACTGAATCTTAGCACTCACTGAATCTACATGGAGGACACAAAGTAGGTCATCTCCAGAGTCCCTTTCAGATCCCACATTCTGCGAATTTTCTTGAAATTCAACCACATGGTTGTAAACAGACAGAAAGCCACATATCTGCACATTTTTATTCTGTGGGAGTTGAGCTGCATTTCATGTACTGGACACAGGAAGAAAATCACGAACATAAGGTGCAGAGGCAAAAGGATTAGGCTCCTGTGAAGCCCACAAGTTGCATATGAAAATGATATATTCCTTAAAAGAACACATTGTAAGGTGATAGAGAATTCAACTCAAAAATTTATATTAAAAAGTTGTGTCCCTATGGATAGCTCCCATTTTGTTTTTATTAGGATGTATATATTGCGAGATGCAGTTGGGGGGTTGAACAGACTGCTTACACGTGCACTGTGTGGGTTGCTGTGGCGTGCTTTGAAATGGGAGCAACACAACATTGGCCCCTGTTACTACTGCAGGACCACTGGACAGGGGTTCGACTCACCTGGGTGCTCTCCAGCCAAGAGCAGAGAACGTTTTTTTCCTGTTTCCTGCCAGCGACAGGAGAGATGGCCCCTTTGCCGTCTTGTCCGTAAATGGATCTGCATGTCCACGGCTGCCCATCTCCAAGCCGCCTTGGCTGTCCGTCCCCATCCTTCAGCTCCGCACAGTGAAGAGTACGCTTCGGCAAAGACTGAGGAGTCATGGTTCACGTGCTTGAAGATGTCTGATAAATAGAGGATGTTAGAAAAGACAGATTGGACATCAGTGTGAGATTGCACACGTCTGTAATTTGTCTTTCAGGTTAATGAGAATTAGTGGTGGGGACGGAAAACCAGTTGGAGGCAGCTCCAAGCTAGTGGGGAGTCTTGACTAAGCTGTGATTGGCTGTAGAGGCAAATGACCAGCTGGTGCCCGTGCCCCCTCGGGGTCCTGGCGTTGTGAGACCCTCCTCCACTCAGGGCAGGACGAATGCCCCTCTGCCCGTCACAGCTTTCTGAGAAGGGATTCTGAAGGGTGAGTATCAAAAGGCATTATAGGGGACCTTGGATTTGAACGTTAGAGGTCAGGCCAAATTCTCGTTACATGCGGAGAACCTTCCATAGCATCCCTGGCCTGACTGGCATTCTGGCCTCTGCTTGAACACCTGGAGTGACCTGGAACTCACTCCCTCGGCGTATTTACTGGAGAACACATGTGCTTTTCAGGACATTCCTGTAGGGTACCACCTTACTGAGCCAGTACCGTGGGACCTTTCTTCCATGACATGAGGAAAGAATCTAAAAACAAAAGCAGGGCGCCTGGGTGGCTCAGTAGGTTAAGCATCTGCCTTCGGCTCAGGTTGTGATTCTCAGGGTCCCAGGAACAAGTCCCACATCAGGCTCCCCACTCAACGGGGAGTCTGCTTCTCCCTCTGACCGTCCCCCCTCTCATGCTTTCTCTCTCTCACACTTTCGCAATGAATAAATAAAATCTTATTAAAAAAAAAAAAAGCATATGCACAGCTAGCATGGGATGGCAGCTCTGGCTGGTTGTGTTTCTCTCCCTAGGTGGGAATGGATCGGGGGCACAATAGGCATTTTACTTCTGTTCTTTCTAGGGGATCTGAAGAAGCACAAGCAAGCATTCTTTTCCCGAGTCAGGAACCATTGTTATCTTAAGTGGCCCTGATTTATCTTTACATTGATGTATAAAGATGACTCCTTTCTCACCTTGGGCTTATGTTCTTCATAGCTGTTGAAAAGTCCATGTATTTGTAATGCTAAAGCAGTGATTTTTCAACCGGGGTGGTTTTTGTTCCCCAAGGGACATTTAACAATTCCTGTAGACATCGCTGTTGCCACATCCGGTGTGGGGGATGCTACCGGTGTTTACTGAGGAGAAACCAGGGATGTTCTTAAACATCCCACAATGCACTGGATGGTCCTGCACAACAAAGAATTATCTAGTCCAAAGTGTCTTTGCGGGGGGATTGAGAAACTCTGGTCTAAAGGGGCCAGTGGTTCCAACCAACCAGTGGTACCTTCCCATGGTAGCCTGCACAATTGATGGTTCTGTGCTGGGGCACGCAGCATTGTTTGTATCTAGGGAGACTCAAGGGTTTTAATTTCATGAGCAGAAGAGCTTCTGCATTTATTTATATCCTTTACGGCTCTTACAGAAGAGTTAGAGTAGGAAACCAAGCAGTGGGTTTGCTTGGTTTCATCTGTAACTTCACTCAGAGTGCAAGATACCTTTGAATCCTAAATAGGGACTTATTTTAAAAGGCCTCTCGGGGTTTTTTGTTTTTTGTGGGTTTTTTTTTTTGGATACATCCAACTTATCACTAATAAACCAAGAATGTCTAGGTTACCTCCAATTAAGTGAAGAGTGAGCAGTCAGGACCAAAGAGATTTAAAAGGCTTTGTGTTTTCAGGAGTTTCTTCATACGTTTCAGAAAATGGTTTGCCATTTAATAATAAACGATACACCAGCTTGTATCGTTTATTATTCAGTGGTGGGTTTTTTTTGCTGGTTTTGTTTGTGTGGTAGGGGACACAGAAGGAAAAGTGGTTTGAAAGGAAATCATGTGAGTGTGTGTTTCACGTTGTCATGGGAAGGCAAAGTCAACATCAGCGCGGGTTTTGATGTGTAATAGGAGTAGAACAGACATAGGCATTGAATAATTTCCCACCCACCCTTTTTGGAGTAGAAGCCATGCTGAGAGAGGACGCAGAAGAGCTTGTCAGTTAAGGCAGCCACTAATTAGATGAGCTTCAGTGCCTCTCTGGATGGCTTCCAGAAGCACACTGCCCTGTCACACTGGGCATGGGTGTCAGTTCAGGCTCTCTCGTCCCCCATCCATTTGCCTCAGTCCAAACCAAACTTGAAATTGGAGGGGGTGAACATTTCTGGGGTGCCCCTGTGCACTGGGCTATCTGTGGGAGGTATGGGGTAGCGGGATGGAAACCGGAAGCATACATTCCTTAGGGGCATAAAAGTAGGGTCAAGGAGGGGTTCCCTGGGCCCACAATGGATATAACTCAGGGAAATACGGGGGTGGCGGTCTACTGGTGGGATAAGCCGGGGACAGTGGGATTCTGAGTTACCCCACCCGGTGCAGTTCTCTTTGTCTTCTGGCCGGTAAGCATGATCTTTGAATGACTGTTTTCACTTTTTAGAGGAAAACTAAGATTAGTGAGCTATTGTTGAAGGAGTGGTGGACCCTTTGGAGTTAGAAGGTGTTGTAGAAATCCTCCTTTGGTAGTGCTTTTTAGTTATGTTAAAAAAAAAAAAAAAAAAGAAAAGAAAAAAAATCACGCTCCTATGTTTCCTTTTGTTGTGAGGCTCATGGAAAGTGGGGCCCACTGAGGCCCAGTGGTGCATGCCGCTGGGGCCGTGTGCTCTCCAAAGTGTGAGTGCTCCCCGCAGCGCAGGCAGGACCCAGCACCAGTGCGCCCTGGGCTTGTTTGCGGCTTAAATCATCTCAGGGCTCTGACTTCTTCCCTCCGGAGATGCGGTCTAAACTACCCCCCGCCGATGATGGCATTGCAGCGCTCATGCAGAAGCTTGTCTTCTGATCCTCTCCCACGGAACATGACAGTTTTCTCTGTGATGGCCGAATTAATTATCAGAAATGGTTTGTTGGCAGACAGTTGGATGCTAATTATGATTGGAACCTCTGGGCCCTTCCACCCAAATCTGCTGATGTTTGTTGGTGGTGGTAAAAATGAAAAACCATTAACTATGAAAGGATTTCTTGTTGCGGGGGCAACTCAGAGCAAGGCAGATCAGGCCGGGCAGCTTTGCTTGAGTTAACTGGGATCTGAGCCACAGCTGCTCACCCCGTGGTTGTGAGGAAAGGATTGAAGAAGTGGTTAATTAATTGTTCACTTTCTGGTAAAGAGGGGATGGAGATTGGATATTTCAATGCAAAGCCAAAAACTGGCATTGATTAAATTTGAGGTGACATTTGGGGAGGTGTCCTCAGAATGTCTAAGTTTGATTATCCAATTTGACTTCACGCTGTGTCCCGGGTTTGTGAAATCTTTCTAGCAGGTTCCACCTGGGAAGAATTATTTTCAATTAAATGGATCAGGACCACTGGAGAAAGAATCATGAAACGTACCTGTAGCATGGGGCCATGTTGGGAACAAAGCTGCCCAGCTCACAAAGGGATGTTTTGGGGGTCGGCCTGTGCTAAGATGGGCTCTGGGCATCTTTTCATTCTCTCTCATCATCAGTTACGTTAATGAGGTGTAGACATGAAGGCAGGTGCGTACTTCATGGAGCTGTGTGACGCATGGTGGATGCTATTGCCGGCTCTCATTGGGGACAAGCAAGGAGGAGGCCAACAGACCCTTGATCACTGGAAGGGGATGATGACCTACTGGGAGATTATAATAGGGCAATCAAGGATTAGTGGGGAAAGTAGAGAAAATAAGAACAGGAAACTTTTTAATCATTTCATGTAGGTATGTGAATGGCTGGCTTTCTTTAGTGAGGCTGCTGGTATGACACAGGCAGTGTTCCAATACATTCTTAAATAATCTCTAATGAATAAGTAAACAAAGAACACCCCTAAATACTCTTTTAGGGGTCCCATCAATTGTAAGGGAGTCTTTTCCTCAAGGAAAGTTGAGTGACTCATAATTTCTGGCTAAATTCGGTGGCCGATCTAAAATGACAATATAAAAAAATACATGTTGTTTAATTAATGTTGCATCTCAGTCGGTAATCATCAGATAAGGTTGTCTGGCAGAAACATAAATTTTCCTTTAGGTTTTACTTGGGGAAGCAACAGTACAGTGAGTCCCCACTCATGAACCACTCTTAGCACAGAAAATATACACAGAGGCAAAGACGGGTGCATAAAAATAAACTACTTTGTTCCCAGCAGAACAGGGTGTGCTTGGGGACATGACTGGGTCAGAAGCGGCTATTTTAAAGTCCCTGAAATTTTTCTCCACTTACACTTTCAGTTGAAGTTCCTGAAACTTTTTCTTCTAAGGCATAAATGCCACGTTAAGATGGACGGTAAGTCTAAGGGAATTATACTCATTAAATCTCATTTCTCTTTGCCTTTTCTACCTTTTTCTTGATGATTTCAGTTCTTACCATGCAGCAATTCAGTGACCTCAGTTCTCCCTCTTAGGAACCAGAGAGGAAAGCCCTCTGTGTTTACAGAGACTCAGAGCCTCCCCTCTGTCCCAGTTCTGCTCACGGGGAGCCGTGCTGTCACTGAGCTCCACCTAGCACAGGTAGTGATCGGCGGTTTGGCTCTGTCGGAAGGGGGAAGAAGGTAGGGACCAAGCCAACAGCATGAACACCTGGATTGGTTCATGAGTGTCTTCATTCATTTATTCACATGCTCGTTCACTCACTGGTTCACAGAAACTTGCGGGGTATTTTAGGATGCTGGGAACCACGCCCATCCTTGTGCAGAAAGCATGGACCCCACGCTGGGGGTTCAGTCCCCAACTGTGCATTCTAGCAACTCTGCGTTGTTACCGGGGGTGCAGACGCCAAGTTAATACAGCCCTAGAGCTGGATTTCCAGCTGGGCGTGTTCCTTTTTTAAATGGACACAAAGATTATAACTTTGCATACCCTGGTTTTCGAATATTAGAAAATCACATACATCAGCAGTTTAATCAGGTGGGTATCTCCGGCTTCTGCCAACTTGTTTGAGACCTTGTGGGTGACTTTGGGTAGGGTGAGGCAGTTGGACTGACAAGAGCCTGGCCCCCAGGCTTCAAGGAGGCTCTGAGCACGTTTCTGCCACCGACCACCTGTCACCTTGGCCAACTCATTTGCCTCAACCACACACCAGTTTCTCATCCGTGAAACAACACGTTTAACCAAAGGCGATACTCATTTTTTTAATCGATTTTTTTTATTTTAATGGGTAAAAAAATGATTTTAAAGTTTAATCAGTCTAATAATGGTGTTACTAAAATGGAAAGGGAGACCAAACAAAAAAAAAATTTTTTTTTTCCATTTGGGACAAGTTGAATTTCAGAAATACCATCATCTGTGCTGCCTGAGGTTAGAGACAGTATTTCTAAGTACACCTGTCATCTAGTGAGTAATTAGATGTGTCCAGCCTAACTTACATGATTTCATTCATTCTTCACAACCTTAAGAGGGAGGTTCTGTTAGTTTCCTTGTACCCTTATGATGTATGTACTGTCCCTATTTGCAGATATGGAGATAGAGACCCAGAGAGACGAGGTAACTTGTCTGGGGTACACATCAGCGAATGTTAAAACAGGGTTTGAATCCAGAGCTTCCGTATGACTCGCATAATGTTCTGATCAGCTTTCTGGCCACACCACCTGTCACAAAGGAGGGGTCCAGTAATTGGTGGATACATGGTGGGTAGAATAGGATGGAACCTTTTAATGTGATCACTTTGAAGACCTGTACTCAGGTAGTCCTATTTCCCGCCGTGTTTCTGGATCAGTGCTGCCAATGGGTCCTGTTTTAAACCCTCGCTAATTAAATAATGACTTGATCTCTGGCCCCTTGGGACACAAGTGTAGTCTCCCGAACAACAGCGTTGGCATCACCTGGTAACTGGTCCGAAAGGCAGGATCTTGGGCCCCACCCCAGACCCACTGAATCAGAATCAGCATGAGCACTGGTTCCCCAGGTGACTGCTGTGCGCACTGAAGTTTGGGAGCTTTGCACACCTGGCAGGACCCCTCGCGAACCCTGTGCTGCTCGGCAGAAGAACACAGTTGACTATCACGTCACGGTGACCACGCTGATAGTGCTGTGGCCAGGAGTGATGCATTTGAGGAGTGTGTGTAAGGTACTGAAGAACGGGACACTCGGGGGGAATGAACGCAACCCGAATGCAAGAGCAGCTGTAAAAAGAAAAATCTTTTCCCGTGGACCTTGCTTTTTATGTGGTGGAGGAAGAAAGGTTTTTTTTTTTTGTTTTTTTGTTTTTACTTTAGAAAAAAACCATCCCCGGTTGCTTGGAAGTTCAAACAGTAAAGTCCAACTAGTAAAAAGTAAAAATTAATAAAAAGAGAGAAGGCTAAAGCTTAGTTACAAACCATAGTTCTCAAGGTTACTATTTTGAGCTAATCGCAGGACTCCCTGCCCCTTTGTTTTCCCCCTAAAAGTTCGTATTTCTTATAAAACAGCTCCAAAGTGAAAAATCATATGTGTCCTATAAAATAATTACTCATCTTTACCATTAAGAACAAATACACAGCAGGCAGCAAGGAATGCCTTTCCTACCTTCTCATGTGGCTGTTTTGTAAATGCACAAAATTTTATAGAACGTTCAAGAAAAATGTAAAATTCCTTGCTATCAGTGGATTCTACCTAACAAGTGAAAATTGAAGCTTAGCTCATTTAGAGGCAATTATATGATGTGTTCAGTGAGGTTTTTAAGACTTATATTGAAAAAATTAAGTATTATGTACAAAACATAAACGGATTATACTATAAATCGAATCTATTGTGAAATGTGAGAATGTAAGTGTGTTAATACGTGTGTGTACGTAATGTGTTCTGATGGGGAGGAAGATTATTACTAACTCCTTGTTTTTATAGTGTGTTGATATTTTACAGAAGGTTAAAGTAAATGAAGTGTTGCAAGGATTTCCAAAGCTATCCATTGTAACTTCTAGGATCATGTTCTCCAAATTGCTAATTAATGTAAAGTCAGCTTCATATATTGAGATGTTTAATCAATTGGCAGATTGCTGTCAATAAATATGTGTCTTAAGCGGTTTGTAATAGACAGGCTAATGAAGTACCCTCTGTGAGTGTCAGAGCTATTGGGAAAAGTCTCTCTCCCTTCTGGGCATCTTGCCATATGTTATTAGTCTCCCTCTGATGCAGGGAAGAATGCCCTTCACCACTGCCGGTCTCACCTCTGGATAGAGTAGCTGGAGAACCAGGAAGTGAGTTTCATTTTCTAGGAGCAGTTAATCAATCAGAAGTTAGGTGGAAAGGGGGGCTACTGGCAACATTAACAATATTAAAAGTAAGAGTTCTCATGAATTCTCCCAGGAGCCACTGCTCTTCCTCTTACCCTAAGCGGCTTGAGGTGACCTCTGAAAATGGTTCGCTATTTGCTTGACCCAGAAAACCCTACGAATCACGTAAATCAAGAGGTTCAAATCTTCGTGTTCACTTTAAGAATGTACGTGAAACTGCCCAGGCCATCAAGGGTATGCGTATCTGAAAAGCCACCAAGTATCTGAAAGACATTACTTTACAGAAGCAGGGTGTGCCATTCCGTTGCTACAGTGTGGAGTTGGTAGGTGTGCCCAGGCCGAACAGTGGGGCTGGGCACAGGGTCGGTGGCCCAAGAAGAGTGCTGAATTTTTACTGCACATGCTTAAAAATGCAGAGAGTAATGCTGAACTCAAGGGTTTAGATGTTGATTCTCTGGTCATTGAGCACATCCAGGTGAACAAGGCCCCCAAGATGCAGCATAGAACGTACAGGGCTCATGGTCGGATTAACCCATACATGAGCTCTCCCTGCCACATTGAGATGATCCTCACTGAAAAAGAGCAGATTGTTCCTAAACCAGAAGAGGAGGTTGCACAGAAGAAAAAGATATCCCAGAAGAAACTGAAGAAACAAAAAACTTATGGCCCGGGAGTAAATTCTGCACAGAATAAATGCAAATAAAAAAAAAAAACAAAACAAAAAACAATATTAAAAGTAGCTAACGTTTCTTGAGCATTTACTCCATGCTGGGCTCTGATTCCGGTACCACGTTTAACTTCACGGCAGCCCTACAAGAAACAGCACCATTTCTCAAATCTTTCAGATCCTTTTGTGATCATCGTTTTGGGCCTGCCACTCCAATCCTGAAACAGATTTGTAGGTAACATAACCTACATGTGTCGTCTTTTAAGAAGTCATTCTCATTTTCCAACTGTCACATAATGGAGAAATAAAAGAGGAGTATGGTTTATTACTGAATACCTTCAATATATAAATGCTCGCTCCTGGCTACCCTAGAGGATGGGGAATAGTAGTCAGATGTTTGCATCTGTGCATGGAAGTCCTCTCTGTGACTTTGGCAGCTCTGACGGCAGGCTGATAGAGTTATGACAGACTAGCTACTCACGTGCTTGAGGTGGTCTCGATGTCAGCGACATGACTTTCCAAGATGGTGAACAGTTCTTAGCAAAGCTCCAAAACTATAGCAAAATACAGCCTCATCTCGATTTGCACAAAAATTGCATTGCTGGAATGTCGAGTATACATTGATACTGGACAGAAAATACTTCGTGTTCCTCTACAAGACAAATTTTGGTTCTAGGGTTTCCACCCACACAAATGTCCTGTGGACATTGAGAACTCCTGTAATGCTGGAGACCATTCTATAAAGGGAGCAGGTCTGGCTTTATTGAAAGACATGGCATCCTGAACCTTCATCCAGTAAATGCTACTATAGCCCTCCAGTCATTAGGACAACCACAAACACCCCCACCGATTTCTAGAAAGTCTCCAAGGGGTCATGGCCACTCCAGGAGGGAAGGATACTCTGCTTTCAGCTCTGTCTTTCACAAGTGGCAACTGAAACTCAGTAGTTTTCCCAAAGGCACATAGCCAGGAAATAGTAGAGTTGGGATCTAGACTATTCCCCTTGACTCCAGAGCCCTTGCATTTAACCCATGTTGAAACACAGGTAGGTTTTCTGGGTCATTTCTCAGAACTGTGACGTGAGTTTTAGTGAAAACCCCCTGCTGACTATCTCCTGTGTCCAGGTGTTTTGATGCATGATCGAATGTTCACAATAAACCTGCCATGTAATTCTGTCTATTCCCTTAACTCTAATTGGGAAGCTTGAGTCTGAGCCTTTTCCCCAAGGTTGCTCAGCCTATGAGAAACTGGATTTCACATTCGTTTTGACTTCAAAGAGCAGGCTCCTGCCCCCACTTCTTAGAGCTGGGCCATCAGGAATAGGGAGCATGTATAACCTGTTGATACCATTCACCCATCTCTTCCAGACGTCCTTTTACTTTCTCATTACCCGACCAAATAATTGGCCAGAAGAGGCCACTTTTGAGAGTGAAAGCAGACACCGTTATACTAGGACACGGATGTGGGTCACTCAGTGGTTCCCCCTTGTAGGGACGGGAAGAAAGGAATGCTCACCAGTTCAGTCCTGATGATCACACAGAGCTAGACAATGTCATGTGCTGCCCAGGCAGAACACACTGGGGGCTCTCTTCTCACCGGAACTGTGCTTTGCCGCCCACAGTGACCATGTGACCATCTTGAAAGGGACAGTACCTTTTCTCTTTTGAGATCTTTCCCAGTTTAAAAAGTCAACATCCCAGCCTTTCCAAGAGCACAGTAGGTATGGACAGGCAAGCCTTGAAGATTGCCCCTCAGAGCGTCACGAAAATAGGTGGGGGGCAGGCCTGGGGACCCTCCACTGGACCCGCAGGGGACAGAAGCTCTTTGTAGGTGGTGACGGGGGCAGAGAGCTGCTTCCTGTAGGGAGCCTTGTCTCCTCCTTGGGAGCAGGACAAGAGAAGTCTTCTTTCTGCTTACACGTAGAGCTTGTGCTCAAGGAGTACAGTGACGAATGCTGCCTGAATTTCCCCCAAGCTTTTGCACTTGTCTTTATTATATTAATAAATACTATGCAGCTAATGTTCCCATCTGGCAGGGCAGAGAAAAGAGCATAAAAATGAAGCCGTGGTTACAGCTCTTAAATACTAATGAAGGTGGTATCTACTTGGCATGGTAGAAAGGTGGGTCTTTATTTTAGAGTTCTTAATTAAGAACTGCCAAGTGACTAATATTAATTAGGAAGCCAGCTGTATCCTTCAGTTTCATGGTATATTTCTTCTTAGGAACCTGGGAAGGGAGTAAATCTGAGCCTCTTTTAATCAATCAGCGCACGAGCAATTATGCAGTAAGTATACTTTGTAGATACAAGGCCAGGCTATGTGGATAGAGATTTATAAGATACCGTCTTGGCCTTCTGGGTCTCCACCGGTTCGAGGAGTGTGCACCAGCATTGAGCCAGTGTCAGGACAGCGAAGTCAAATGCCCCAGAGGGTATCTAGGTAGAACGGGATGGCCACAGTGCGGTGGGAGGGAGATTTTTCAAACCACGCAGTGCCCCGCCTCTACTAGGGTCTCAGTGGCAAGCCAGTGTGAGCTCTGGGAGAGCATCGTGTCCCCAGTTACAGTGGCGTGGACCAAAAGGTTGAGGACAGGCTGTCAGGCAGCGGTCCTGGGTAGAAATCGGAGGGCTACAGCTGGGCTCTGAAGAGGAGTAGACGATTTCCAATGGTTGCGGAGCCCTGGGCAGCCCCAGAGGAGGAAGGAAAGGGAGCGGGCCGGCTGGACCAGAAAGGGGAGTCCTGGGCATCACCCTGGCACGTGCACTCCAGCTCCTCAGTGCCTAGCCTGTCCACCAGCTGGTGCAGGAGTGATGCCCTTGGAGCTGCTCCTGCCTGCACACACTCAAGCGTGGCCTCCGGCGGATTCCTGGTACCCTGAGCGCGAGGGCAGGGGAGGCAGTTGGAGCAGAGACTCGGTGCGCTGTGTGTTCCTGGCGTGACCACTCAGCTCCTTAATAAAATGGTACCTGGAACAAGGGGCTTAATGGGAAGCACCTCAAAATCTCTGGCCCCGTGTCTGCATTCTAAGTCTCTTTTGACATTGATGTGTTAATATCCATTGAATTCTAGTTCCTTGAGTCACTAGCAATTGAGGAAGGATTTTATGAAGATTAAGTTGTAATGGGCTTTCTTTTGACTTTGCCTGACAGAGTGTTAATTTTTGCAGTGGTGTTTTTTTTTTTTTCCAAGCTCGAATTGTAGTCCGATCTGCAATTCTCTCTTCATTTCATACCTAGGAATTCAGATTGCTGAGTTGTATCTGCAGTTAAACTGACACCTTCGTGAAAGCGCCGGATCTAGTGCTGTGGCGGGTGCAGCCTTCCCGATGCAGAAATCTGCAAGTCTCCACCCCGCTTCACTGACTTTCCTGGGGAGCCCTTCCTTCACAGGATCCACGGAGACCTCTTGGGCTAGAATCCTTAACTCTGAGCCTGAGATGTGGTCACTGGGGAGGGCTTATTCTCTGTAGATGTGAACTCCTCCGTAGGGGGCTGAGTAACGTACGCTTCTCTCTCCTCACACTATGCCATTGAACTTGGAGGTTTTACATCTCTTCCGAGTGCTAATTTCCATCCAGGTCACACCTGCGTGTGTGTGTGTGTGTGTGTATGTGAACTCTCTCTAGCCCTAGTTTATAAACAGCGTTTTTTTCTACACCCAGGTATCCAGAACAGTCCTCTTCCCAACTTTCACAGGGCATTTTCCAGAATCCTACCTGCTGCTTTTGGTAAAGTCCTGATCAGTTCCTGTCTTTGGAACGCTGCCCCAATAGCCTGGTTCCGAAATCTCTGATTATTACTAAAAGCTCAGTTCCCTTCAGAGAAAAAGAAACTTTGGAAATAGTAGGTCTGTGTTTTTCTTTCCATTACGTAACTTGGGGAATTTTACTAACCTCACGTCAGCGTCAGCCTCGAATGGAATCTGTTAAAGAGCTACATCCGAATGGTATCTGTACAAAGAATAATGTGTATGGAAACACTATTCTCTAGGAGAGTGACTTTCGCCATATCCAGATAGCACCTAAGTTGTTATAAGGTTTAATGGTTTTCCTTAAATCAATTCACATTCTTAAATTTATTTTTAAATGAAACAGTTTAGCAGTATTCCAGATGATAATTGGCATCACAATTAATAAAAATACGTACGTAGTGATTAAAATGTGAAGCTTGCATGTGTACATGTGCAGTCCTCTCTCAGAACACCTTTGAGAGACATAACTTGGGGGAAAGATGTTGTATCCGAGGGGGCTCAGGTGGGGTCAGAGAAACAGACCCACTTCTTCCTGGCTTTAATATTAAGGAAGGGCTTCAGGTTTAATTTTACTTACAAGTTTTGTTTACATCAGGATTTTTCAACCTCAATAATTGACTTTTGGGCTAGATAATTCTTTGTTGTTAAAGACTGTCTTGTGCGTTGTAGGATGGTTAGCAGCATCCCTGGCCTCTAGCCACTAGATGCCAGCCCCACCCCATCCCCCACCACCAGCTGGGACAACCAAAGATGTTTCTAGACATTGCCAAAAAGGCCCCTGGTGGAGGGGGAAATCGGGCCTGGTCGAGTACCACTGTGTTTACATATAAGCCATCATGTTGCTTTTACTGTCCTTGTTGTTGTTGTTGTATTAAATTGTCATTTTGTTAGGTGTGCGTATTTAAAAGATACTGCAGGGGCGCCTGGGTGGCTCAGTCGTTAAGCGTCTGCCTTCGGCTCAGGTCATGGTCCCAGGGTCCTGGGATCGAGCCCCGCATCGGGCTCCCTGCTCGGCGGGAAGCCTGCTTCTCCCTCTCCCACTCCTCCTGCTTGTGTTTCCTCTCTCGCTGTCTCTCTGTCAGATAAATAAATAAAATCTTTAAAAAATAAAAAAAAAATAAAAAAAATAAAAGACACTGCAATTTTTGAGACCGCGCATGTAACTCCCTTATACCCCAAATGGAAGCGGCCCTGGCGTCTCTTGAGACCTGCTCGGGGCCCACCTGACAGTCCTCTCTCTGTAAGGGCACGTTGGCTCTCCCCAGTGGTTGTCACTTTCTCAAGGGCTCTTCTTGGTGAACAAAAGACTAGATCTTCCTTCCCCTCCCCATGTGTTTCTGACTTACATGCAGGTACGCTTCATTATGGAACATGACTTCATGTGTTACCACATCAGCAGAGGCCTACATTTTTGTGAGATACTGTTTTAAATGTATGATCTCTTTAACTTTAACGAAAGTCTGTAATGATGCTGCTTAATATTATTTATCCCTGTTTTTTTCCCCCCATTGAGAAAAACTGAAGCTTGGCTAGGTCACGTGGCTTGCCCAAAACCACACTGCTAAAGATGCTCTTCTGTTAAAACTGAATATTGGAAGCAGTCTGTCCCCAAAACAAAGAAATGTTTGTCTTAAAGTTGAAATGCAGTATGGATTCACAGGTAGCCTGTCAGTGATTGTGTTTATGATTTGTGGCAACTGCCGATGCAGTAACATCTGTTTAAAATTATAAACCTAGGGACGGCCCACTGGCTCAGTCAGTAGTAGAGCCTGTGACTCTGGATCTCGGGGTTGTGAGTTCAAGCCCCACGTTGGGTATAGAGATTACCCAAAAGTAAAAAAATCTTAAAAAAATAAAAAAAGTACAAATCTAATTACAACATAAAGTATGATTACTATTTAAAAAAATACTTCAGATGAAAACTTAAATTTACAAAAATGCTGGTAGAAATTATGTTGAGGTAGGAGACTTCTGGCAGTTTTCCTTTTAGCCCAGTTCTGATTTCTAAATGGGTTGTAATGTATTTCTTTTTCTTTTGGAAATGAAATTTGGAAGCTAAAAATGAAGACAGATGTAGCTGGGATTACTGTCAGAGTTAAGTTTCTCTCTCCACTTCTAGCCAGGGAGCGTCCATATTTGGCACATTACAAATAAATGTCTGTGTGCCCCTGCGTCTGGGGTTGACGGTCTTTCCGAGTCGATTTGCTGTACGCTGGGGTGGAGGGCTGGCCTGCCACCTTTTGCTGAAGGAAACACGCAGGACACTGCCGTGGGGTACCCAGCCAAAGTACGTACTGACGGAAACAGGCAGTGGGGCTGCTCCTCCCTCCGTTTGTCGTTAACTATTTCTTTCTTAATATGAGTGCATCTGGGAAGAGGGGAAGCCTTACCTGCAAGACAAGAGGGCAGGGGACTTGCCACAGGCCTAGAGTAGTTCTCTCTCAGTGACAGCAGCTCCTCATGTCACAGAAGGGTAATTCACGATGGACCATGTCACCACCAACTTTTTCACTAGTGGGAACTTGTAACCGGGACCAGATCGGCAAGACCATGAAGGAAACTCATGGCTGGCCCGGCTACATAAGCCAGGTCGATAATGGTTTGCCGGCAGCATGCGTAGAACATGTTTTAAACAACACGAGTGTTGTCTCACGTATTATTTTCATTGCAACACCCTTCCGTCTATGTGCTTCCATTCATTCTTAATGTCTTACTGTGTGCTAACAGGTGCGCTTTGAATGGATTCTTTGGGTAGTTGCTCCTTGCATGTTCAGGGGGAACCATGTTCAAGTGCCAAGTACCTGACACTCGGTCCTCATAACTAACGCTCTCAGGTGGCACAGAGAATGCCTGTTTCACATAGGAGTGAACTGAGGCTCAGACAGGTTCTGTATGACAATGTATTCCTTGGTGATTCCTCTTGAATGGGGGGTTAATCGATCGGACCATCATCAACGGGCCTTCTTTTGAGCTTCTGGTGTGTATAGTTGTACTTGTCAAATGCTAGATGTTTCCTAATTTAATATCTGCTAAAATTTTCTGATGCTTTTGCTTGTTTACTGTTTCCATGTGTTACACCTAATGTGAAATTGAGATTTGGGTTAATTAACTACTCAGCGTGATTATTTCCCTCAAGTACGGGGGAGCTTCGTCTACCAATTTTGCCCTTCTTGTTGATAATGTTAGCGTACATATGGCTCATCTCAACTTTAAAGGAATTAACCTCCTAACCCGTATCTTGAACTCTTTTTTTTTTTTTTGGCCTCGATTCTCTGCCCACCCTCTCCACAACTACAAAATTCCTAAGGAGCATGATCGTGTGTGGGATTGCTTGATGTATGTTCACAGTACACGTGATCTTCACGTGCATCGATAGATAGCCTTCTGCACTCACCAGAAGCACTGGATCATGTCTGGAAAAGAAAGGTTTTAATATTTTTAAAGAGCTGTAGACATTTTAATCAAAGCTTCTTCTCGGATTTTGTCTGATGTGTATCAGGAGAACATACAGTAAAAGAGAACACGGCATTACTCTAGCCCGCCTGTCTGAATATATTTCAGCTCATTGAGCTAGATTTCTCCGAAAAGGGAACATTTCCAGCCAAGTCTGCCCTAAAAAGATATTCAGGGTGGCAAACCCAGAACTTTGGTGCCTGCAGGTGCCATTTTTCTTTCATCCTTAATGTTTTAAATTATTCTCACGATGAAACCTAATGGCCTAATGAACAGGGAAGGTGCCCAGTCTCAGAGGAGGATGGACTGAAGCGTCAGACTCAGGAAGAGCAGTAAAGCCCACAAGTGTCGGTGGCCAAAAATCCAGCCCACACAGTCTCCACGCCTTTGTGCTGGTGACCTCTGAGGCCTGGCAGTGACGTGGGCTCTCTGAGGACTCCCACCCTGCTTGTAAGCAAGTAAGTCCAAGAGCATGAAGCACAGAGGCATATGGAAATTCCACTCTCGAGCTTAATATACCAACATGCAAAATGAATTTTTCATACTGGGTTTTGAAGAAATGGAAAACTTCCAGTTCTCCCTCACTGGTGTGCCTTTTGGAGTTAGTGCCCTTTAAAGCAGCCGGAGGGGGTATGACTGTAATGTAAGCAGAGTGGTGTTTGCAAGTGAGAGCTATGTGAAAGGCAGTGATGATTTTGGAAACATTATTCTGGGTGTCGAATTGAACAAAGAGTCGTTACTGGAGGAAAAAAAATACCCAGAAACACTTTAATAGTCTCTCGGATTTGGGCCCAGAGAACCATACTGTGAATTGAGTGGAAGATAAATAGAGAGGAAAATAGCAAATTAAGGGGGACAAATAACCAGGGAGGGGCGGGTGTCCACTGGCATCCGCAAGGAGAACATATAACCGGCGTCTGATGCATTTCCTTAAGAATCAGTGTGTTTGCAAATTGCTTCGTTGCATCTTAGCAGAATCTAATCTGAGTAACGAAGAGCTGACTAGCGAACATAGTTGGATGAATTCCCTCAGTACTCCTGAAATATAACAGAGCAAGGAACAGTATAATGAAAAATAACAGAGAGAGTAGCTAGGGGCTTAACTTATGATCAGTGTTCATTACAACAAATGGCACTTTCACTGCAGAGTTACCATAAAGATTATTGACTCTTACATAATGTGGTTCCCATCTGAATAGATCTGAGAACAGCTCAGCCTGTGAATGAGAGGGCTGAAGCAAGAGCACAACGATGTACTCTATACCTTTATTCATTTCTTCACTTTGTTCTGGAGAGCTGCCCATTCAGAACCACGGACAGAGCAAAAGCCGGTGAACCTTCTTGGAGGAAGCTTCTCCATGATTCTCCTTGACTAGCATGGTTATATGTTATATTCAGTGAAGACCCGGCTCAGTGACTAAGCTTTTTTTTTTTAAGATTTATTTATTTGAGAAAGAGAGTGTGTGTTGAGGGGAAGGGGCAGAGGGAGAGAGAGAATGCCAAGTAGACTCTGCACTCATCGTGGAGCTGGACATGGGGCTTGGCCCCACCACCCGGAGATCGTGACCTGAGCCGAAACCAAGAGTCAGACGCTTAACTGAGTTCCAGCTTGTTAGTAGTTTCATATTTAAGATCCTCACCTGATGTTCTTTGCCATTTGCTGTTTTCCTCAAGCATGCATGTTACAGCACTTTAAAAAACATCTCTTTGGAAAGAAACTGTGTTTTGTGTAAAACTTTCAGCACACAACCCAAGAGCATTTTGCAGCTCTGGCTTCAACCAAGGTTAGAATGGACAGTCCCAATTCAGAGCACAGAGTACATAACAGCCTTGGTTTACTGAGCACCTGTGTGGTACCTGCTAAACACCTTGTTATTTCATCCTCTTAGTGACCCTGTGAGATATGTACTGTTCCTCTCATTCCCACTTTCCAGATAGAAAGCATGTTCAGAAGACGTTAGGTAAGTTTGCCAAGGTTACCCAGCTGCTGTCTGTTAGAGATGAACTTCAAAACCAGGTCTAACAGTGTGCCAGATGTTTTAACTCCCACATCAATGCTAAGCACAGAGAAAGATACCCTTTCTCTCTCTCTCTCTCTTCCCCTCCCTCTCTCTGGAAAAGTTGGCTGGATTTGGAAATCAGACGTATCAGGGCTTGGACCCTTCCTTTTTCATTTGTGAGAAATCCTGCAGAACTGACCTATCATCTCCTAAGAGTGGTTGTAATGCAAAAAAAGTTCATGTTTAATGCATAGCGATAAGCTTTTTGCATGATTTTCTCATTCATTCCTCAAAACTGTGGGCAGCATAGGTCTGTTTTTTAGATTGCAGAACTGAGGCTTGGAGTGGCCCAGGCTGCATAGCGGCTAAGTCTGTCCAGAACCTTCATGTTCAGCCAGTATTACATGGCTCATTGTGGGCAGTTTCAAAGTCAACCCTGTCAAGTGCCCCCCATAAGAGAGGGTCACCAACAGTGTTAGCCAGAGGCAAAGGTGACAGCCCCCAGGTAACATGGGAGGCAGAAGCAGAGCAAGGAAACCCAAAGAGGCTAGGGGTGAGGGGCTGTGTCGTTACAAGGAAAGAAGCAAAGTGGCATTTGGGAACAAGTCAACAGTTGTCAAAAGAATAATGAAGGCATCTCTGGAAGCTCAATAGTAGACAAGTTTGGGATCCTATCCTTCCTTTAGTTTTCAGTTTCTTATTGCTGAATTGTATGGAAAAAATACTTTGGTGAGGAATGGCAAATTAAAAAATACTGTTAGCCATGGGATAGCCAGCAGATTTACTGTTTGTCCCCAATCTCTTCTAAGCACCCAGTTTTCTCCTTTATTACATGCTTGAGTGGGAAGCCCTGCCTCGTGACCATTGGCACTGAGCTTCTATAGACCTCCCTGTGGCTCATCCCCCAGACTTCCTGGCTCAGAGGTCAGAGACGGATAGGGAGACAGAGCAGAGTGACGTGCCCGAGGCTAGAATTGGTATTTGTCACTTCACAAGGAGCCCAGCTTAGTGAGGAAGTCCAGCTTGCTTGCGAAATGGCCAAACCCTGTGACGCACAGTACTCGTAGCCTGCAGCTGCTGCTTCTCGAGCCCCTCCTAGTGGAAGCCTTGCAGAGAGTGCAGCCTGGTTGGCTGTGAGTTGAGGACCTTCCGCTCTTACAGCTGGGTTTGTGTTTGTTTTTGGGAAAGAGGACTGACTACACTTTTCTCCAACCAAGTAGTGTTCATGAGCTTTGGGAATTATTGATATTGGCCTGAAGACTTTTCCAGGCTCATACTGAGAACTATTATAAATAATTGAAGATAGTGGAAGAACCTCTACCTAAGTGGGATTACTTTTTTAAAAAATACTCTGGGTGTGTGTATGTGTGTGTCCATGTGTCCGTCCATCGTTCCTTTTTCTGAAGCACAAAAACCAAGTGCCAAGAAAGAGTCCCTCAGCTCTCAGAATGCCTTTAGTACAAGAGATGGCTCGACTCCCCCATATTCACATGGTCTGTGTCTGTTGTACATCACAGTAACCACAAACAGCATGCGGCTCTTGAGCTGTTGAATTACAGATGTCTGATTGGGATGTGCTGAAAAATACTCAGCAGATTTCAAAGACACTTAGTACAAAAAAAAAAAATTAAACCTACATGATATATTTCCTAAGTCATTTGTCTTTAAATTAAGGATAAAGTAGATCATTAATCATGTTTATATTGATTACATGTTGAAATGATCATATTTTAGATATATTGGGTTAAAATGTATGAAGGTTGATTTCCTTTGTTTACTTTTACTTTCTTAATGTGGCTCCTAGAAAATTGGAAGTTACATTTGTGGATTTTGTGTTTTGGACTGAGCTCTTCTGTAGATCTGTGAAAGTACGGAGTTTGTCTCTACCAATTAGAAGTACTAATATGTGTTTAAAAATAAGATTTTAAAAATAACTTTCTGAAATATTGACAAGGAGAAAAATTAACTCCCTGTAGTGATTCAGTTTAGCAAGTACTGCTGATTAAGAGGGGCTTTGGCCATTCCGGGGGGAAATATATTGGGCAGAAATCTTTATGAGAAGCTATTCAGGGGATGAATATTTTTCCCCGAGAACATAGGTCCCTTTGAATCAGTTGATTGAGAACACGGTTTGTCAGTATTTGAAAAAGCTCTTGTGCACGCATTTCTTCGTCATTTCTTACCCAGCTGTCATCCTCCTGGGCACATCATGACCACAATATCCTATCCTGGAAACCAGAAGAAAAGAGCAGCCCGGGGTGGTATTCCACAGATATCCTGGTCCTCTGGCTTCTCCACCTCCTGCTTTGACTTTCACCATCTGTATTTAGAATGCTCTCGCACCTTCCAGGAGTGTGTTGTGGGTGAGATTCCTAGATGAAACGCTTGAGGTTCTTGGATGAGGTCTGTTATGACAAGCGTGAGCTCTTCCCTCCCCACCCACGGCCACAGTTTTGCTCTGAGTCGACAAGGCCTGCTGGGGGCATCAAACAATGAAAGCTTGAGCCCCAGGGGAGAATCCTATCCTCTTCTTGATGTGTTCCCGGGGTTCTCACTCAGATTTATTGCTAATGCATGAGTCCTCCAGGAGATGCTTCTTAACATCAAGCATAAACTCACAAACACCTTCGTTTCTAACCTTTTGCATTCGAAGACCATAAATTTCCCAGAGACTCTTAAAAATCTGATTTACAAAATCTAGAAGGGAGTGGATGACATATATGAAATCTGCTCAATATATCAGGCTAAAAGTAGTTTTTAAATGCCCTATTCCTTTGTGGAGTATGTTTTCTCCACAAAACTCAGAAACATGAACGTGTAACCAAAGAAGGTTGGGATCTAAAGGCTTGTCTCCTGTTCAATCCCTATATGTGGGAGTCCATATTCTTTCAACAGTTGTTGGCTTGTTCCCAAATACCACTTTGTTTCTTAGCCACCAAAAGCTGGTCTCCTCCCCTCCTGCTGGCCTTTCCTTACTCTTGGCCAGGAGTTCAAAGATTGGTATCAGGAATGGATGAAAAGCACAGTTCAGCTTGATAGGCCATGTTCCAGGAGTGGGGCTCCCCACTTTAGAGAGAGCTGTTTACATGAGGGGGGATTCCACTTTGCCAGGGAGACGGCCTGGAGTAATGGGTAGTTCAGTGTTCTGTAGCTGCCGCTTCCTGAAGGTCCCCTTGGTGAGAGAGAGCCTCCTAGATAAAGCACTGTGTGCATAAGTCCACCTGTTATGTAGATGGTTGCTTTCTGGTGTTTATTTTTAAGTTTTTATTTTTCAGTTTTTTTTAAGTGGAACGTGACTTGCCTCACAGAAAAGAGGGGCACATAATACAATGCTGTGTAAGAGCGCAAGCATCATGCCTTAATCTGACCCGAACATAAAAGGAACCTCGGAGAGGTGAACCCTGTAAGGTTTCACTTAACGTGATTTTCCTTGAGGGTTAGACAAGTTAATAAAAGCAGAGTGCTTACACAAGCTTCATGTGTAAAGTTGGCCAGTTCCATTCAGATGTCCAACTCTTACAGGGTTCAAGCTGTTGCCTGGACGGTTCAAGCTGGGCGGGGTTTGGGTACTGTCTCATGCAGCGCCCAGTCATCCCCGTGAGGGGTGTGACAGGGTGCAGGCTAGACAGTTACCACCCCTATGTAGGTCCAAACGCCCCATCTTCTGTCTAGGGAAGCAGATTATCCAGATACCAGATTAATTCCGAAGCCTTCTGAATTCAGTTCAAGTGTTATTTGCCCTGCCCCGGGAACCTATAGGCTTGTACTTAAATTTAAAGAAATGGCTAGCTTTCCACTGACCTGGCCATGAGTCCCCTGCCATGGTCAAATCACCAAGCCACCTGGGCAGAGAGAAACTGAGGAAGGAGCAGTCTCAGGAACAGAGAGTCCCAATGGTTAGCCACAAAGAGGAAGAGGGGTAGGGGTAGGAGGAATAATAACCTCTAAATATGCTTTTACTATTTGTCCTTACCTGAAAAACAGAAGAAAAAGCGAAGTTTCTCTGTTTAGACACTAACATTCCTAGTTCTGTGACATTAGCTCTTCATTTGCGTTATCACTTATATCTGGAGCCACGTGCCTTCTTTCATTCATGCGATATTGCTTCAGGTTTAAATGAGTTGATAGTTGGAAAATGCCATAGAAGCTTCATGCAGAAGTGCTAACATACAGTAAGTGCTAGATGAATTTTGCTATTGTGGTCACTAGCTTAATCATGTTAGAGGTCGTAAACAACCTTGAGCCATTCATGAAGGAACCACATCATGTGGCCAGAAAGACTCTTAACCTTTCCGTGATCATAAAAATGTATTCTGGTTTTTAATTTGTCCAAAGGAAGGGGGGTGGGTGGGATTCTACTGGTTTTTTAATGTTCATTTTCACTTAATTACCCTTTAAAAACAATTACTATCTTCAACTAGGTCTTACTAGTATTAGATAGGATTAATATTCACTAAAAGCCCACTGTACTTTAAAGGAATTTATGGAAACCCCTGGTCACAGTGCTGTGGAAGTGAGTCTCCACAAGAGGATGACAGACTGGGCCCCCAAGAGGCCTCACAAAATGGCGCAGTGGTGCATTTACTGTACCTCCAGCCTCTCCGGCAGCCTTCCCGCCTCAGAAATCTTGCAGAAACAGAGGAAAACACATAGGGAACTGATGTACAAACCAAGATTCCATGACAGGATAACTGCCCCCAAAGACTAGAACACTTGCCTTGGCCTGCATGACACATGCCCTTCTGGTAGTCAGCTGGAAATGGGAAGCTGACGGATCATCACTCAAAGAGCGCGGAACTGAGGACATTGGGAGATAGATGCATTGGCTAAGATAGTCTTGCAGTCTACCAGTAAATACTTACTGGGTGACTAGTGGGTGGCAGGCACTGGAGAAACACAATGATTAAGACAGTCCCTGTTTCAGAGGCACTAGTGATCCCTTTGGGAAGCTGTCCACAGAGTTAGATACTTTCAGTATATCCCAGTAAGTGCAGTGATGTACGCTTTCATTCAGTCAACAAACGCTCATGCCATGCCTGTGGCGTTCCAGTCACAGAGGATACCCAACAAGACAGACAAGGTTCATGCTCTCTGAGAGGTAGCCTGCTATTAACGGAGGTAGGAAAGAACAAGGAATCAAATAAATAAAATAATTATATTGTGACTGTTGGTGTGAAGGAAATGAATGTGGTTAAAGATGGGTAATGTGGGCAAAAGGACCTCTCTTAGGATTTCACATTGGAAGTAGATGAGAGTGAGGAGTCAGTCAGGACTCAGCATCCCTTTGATTGCGAGAAACACAAAACTAAGAGAAGTGGGGATTATTTGGTTATTTTATGCTCAAAATAATCCACCAAAACAATAGACTTCAGGCATGGCATGATGTAAGGGCTCAGTGTCATTGGACCCATCCCTCTTCATCGTTCACTTCTGCTTTCTCTGGGCTGGTTTCTCTCTCAGGCAGGCTCTCTAAACAAGATGTCAGTATGGCTGACAGCACACCTGGGCTCCTCACCAAAATCACTGGAAAACAAAGAACTTCTCTTCCTGACGGTTTGAGCAAAGATCATAGGTCTTTCTTTAGTTGGCTCAAATTGACCACAGGCTCATGTATGAACTAGTCATTGTGCCCCCCACTCCCCCCCGGGCAAAGGGAACAGTGTCAGACTGAGCCGAGTTTTGACATTAACGTGGAGGCAATATAGCCATCCACCTCCGAGGCGTGGAATTGCTCTGGGCCTCCATACCCTCATCTGTAAGATGGAGACGGTGGTCGTGCCTGTCTCCGGGATGCCACGAGAACACTCCAGGCAGAGTAAATGGCAAGCACAAATCTCAAAAGTGGGCAGGGGCCTGACGTGTTTTGCCCACGTGCTGGGGGCTGGGAGTGGGAGGTGGGAGGCGGAAGAGCGGAGAGAGTTGGAAGGGTTGGGGCAGCCAACCACGTTTGTCTTCTCTGCTTCCTCTTAGAGACATGACGCTAGCAGGACACGCACAGGCACACAGGACTCCCAGCCTGGGTCCTCACCACCTTTCTGGGGCAGGGGGCGGTGCTTCAGTGCCCACTGCCAACATTTACCCCGTCGTTTGTACCGCTGACCAAGACCAACACTTGTGAGGGGCAGAATCTCTCTCCAGCTTTGTTAATACCTTCGATCAGCTTACTGCCAAGACCCACTGGCCTCGGAGTTGAGCTGGCGTTACTCAGGGTGACTTTTCCTGTTGATGCTTTGATCCACTTTGTGTCGATGGTATCACTGAACATGTAGCCGGATGGTCTTACTGCCTTTAAATTCACGGTTCTGGGTGGCGCCTCACTCTTGCCTCAACTGAAGTAATCTCTCCAGTCAAGTCTGTTTGGCAGGATGTGAAATTTAAAGTAGGTTATATAATCGCAACAAGTAATTTATGGTTACGTGGTATTAATAATATCCAGCTGTCCGTGTTAAGAGATCTGTTAGAGAATTACTTTATTATGTGGCTTTTGAGAGCCAGATTCAATTTAGTGAATTTTAACAGTAGTGTTTTTTAAGAATAATTTTTGAAGGGGGCAGATTGCACATATAAAAAGAATTCCTCACTCCCTGGTATTTATGGTTAAGTTTGTATATCTGAGTGTGTACCACTAACACACGCATGTATGGTTAGATGTCTCTTTTTTAATCTCTGCAAATGTTAAGTACTAGATCAAAAAATAATTCTGTTCATAAAAAATATTCAGGCTGGGTATGAAGTCTATTAAGGAAGCTTGTTTGGGAAACTTACAAATGCCCTTAGACTTGTTTCCTCTTGCCTTTTAGTTTATTCTGGAGATTGCAACATTTAGCACTTCACAGTTTAATTTAAAAGGATTACCTGTTTTCTTAAATGCTTAAGCAGGGAAGCAAGTTGCAGTTATTGATTTTTCTCTGCATGTATTCGTGAAAGCTGGATTTGCTCCTTCCCCAGGGAATCTACCCCCTGAACTGCATGCTTGCCTGGTGACAGCTCGGACCTCTGATACATAACCAAAGACCTTGCCTAATATCCTTGCAACTGCTCGGGGAATTTTTATTAAGTAAAAGCATCATTAGAGTAGACAGGATGATGAAGTTTAATGAGCATCTTTTGTGCACGAGATTGTTAGTTTTGCTCTGCCAGAATCCTCATTTCTCCCCTCCAATGGGGCAGATAGTGAGCCCAGAATGTACGGGGGTATTTTAAAATCTGCTTTATATTTTATATTTTTGTATAGCTTAATATCCGTCTTAGGCCATCTGTGAATTCCTTTCGGCTATTTCCATGGATTTCAAAATGCATGTTTATACTCTGATTTACTGTGTGTTGGGGATGCAGAGGCGTGAGGGGTTTTAATGGAGAAAAACGGGAAAGACACAGACTGCCGTTAGGGAGCTGCATGGAACCATCTCTTAGAGGTTTGATCTCAAAAATCATTGCCTTTTGAATTAATGAGATTTCTCCTGGGAATATGGTAACTATTAATTTTTTTTTTCTTCTTTAAGACTCAGCAGTTTCTGTGCTAAGGTTCTGTCACCAGCCCCTCATAGCTGCTAGATAGGATAAATAAAGATATTACAAAATGCTTATTAATAATCCAGGCTTCACACTTTGTCCACAGATTTATTTGTGGAGACTTTAAATTTAGCATCCCACCATAGGATTACAGATTATAAACAGAATTATTTCTCTCCATTATTGTCACCGGCCATAGAACTTGGATTTTCAGATTGGTTCTTTTCTTGGTCTGTATAAGGACTTTCCATGGAAACACCCAAAACAACAGGAGGGAGGCATATGACATGAGCAAATGACTTAAGAACAGCATATTGTACCTCTCATATACCTGGCATTCTGAAACACAATATTTACACAGCACACAATGTGCTTCTAGCTGTGCTTGAGTATACAGAATACAAAAGAAGTGAACTCTGCAGTCCCCACCCTCAAGAAAATGGTAGGCTTATTAAGAAGACAAATTTGAGAAATCTAAAGAAGATGGGAGACAAGATAATTCAGTGCATTAAGAGTTCGAACTTGGGGGGCACCTGGGTGGCTCAGTGGGTTAAGCATCTGCCCTTGGCTCAGGTCATGATCCCAGGGTCCTGGGATCGAGCCCCGCATCAGAGTTTGAACTTGGGAGCAATTGCTTGGGTTTGATCCGGGCCTAAACTTGCTAAGCCTTGGTTTCCTCCTTCGAAAAATGAAGAAAAGCCCGTTCTTCCCTGGATTGTTGTGACAGTGGGGGCCGAATGTCTGGTAGGCGTAACTGCGATGTGTCGTAATCATGGCACTGCCGGGACTTCAGAATGACAAGCTGAGAGCAGGAACCTGTGTACCATCAAGGACTTGTTGGTGAAATCCTAATAAATCCCATAGTGTCCTGTGAAGGCAGAAATTGGGGCAGGGGGCGAAAGCCCTGAAAAGCCTAAAAACACAGATGGGATCCGAATTGCAGAACAGGACCCAGGCAGACATTCCAGATAGCAGTTAACACAGATCAGCAAGAAACAGACCAAAAGGACTGCTGCCTGGCAGGAAGGGCTACTGCCAGGGCTCAGATCGATTTAGCACCATTTTATTTTTCAAACACGGAGGAGCCCAAGCTGTTCTGGCTGCCAGAGCACTTGCGAGGTAGACAGTGTGCACCTAATCCCATTTTCCAGTGAAGGTAACAGATATTCTGGAAAGAGGGAGGACTCTGAGGTTAACAGGTGCTAGGTGGCAGGGCTCGCCCCCAGGTTATCTTGACTGTCCGCCACACTGCCTTCCTCCAGACCAGCCTTCCTGCACTCAGGTGCACTAGAGGACAGAGAGAGGAAGTAGCTGAGTTCAGCATTACATGACATATCCTGTGGCTGCTTTATGTCACGTACCAGGCTAGGTACATGACCTGGTGAGCAGTGGATGTTGTTTTCCATACGTGAACCAGGGAGAGATGATTCTGCCAGGTGTAGGACACATTGGAGGAGGGAAGGGACCCATTATAATAATCTAATGACCATATGATGGGGCCTATTTTTGGGCAGAGGAAAAGAATAGATAAAAATCACAGGTTGATGAAAATCAGAATAAGCACCATAAAGAGCCTAATTAATCCACTGGGTTATGACCCTTTTGAGAAGCTATTGAAAGCTGTGTTCTCCTCCTGCTGAAAAAGCACCTAGAGCACGGCTTGGAGTTTCAGATACTTCCCTGGTCCCAGGCTGAGAATTTCATTTTTTTTTTAATTTTTTTGATTTTAAAGATTTTTTTTTTTATTATTTGACAGAGAGAGACACAGCGAGAGAGGGAACACAAGCAGCGGGAGTGGGAGAGGGAGAAGCAGGCTTCCCGTGGAGCAGGGAGCCCGATGCGGGGCTCCATCCCAGGACCCTGGGATCATGACCTGAGCCGAAGGCAGACGCTTAACGACTGAGCCACCCAGGCGTCCCCAGGCTAAGAATTTCAGAGGAAGCGCCAATCAGACTTGATTTACGTGATCACCAAAAAAAAGAGGCAGACATCAAAGTGACTTCTGTGTTTTGATCCTCAAGGTCTGGAGACCTAGAGGGACAGACCTGTGGAAGTCGGCGTAGGAAACTGTTCTGTGCTTTGGTTGAGTGTAATAGCTCAGTGTCCAAGTGGGAGTAAGGCAGGCACAGCAGGGGCTGAAGATGGCGGTGGCTTGGCGGGCGGGGGGGAGGTGGGGAGGTGCTGCTCAGAGGTGGTCACTGACTGCTAAGTGAGATGTCCTTTCTAGGGAAGAGAAAACAAAGGTAGAAGCAGAAACTAAAGGACTGAAGAAATGTCCAAAGGAGAGACTAAGAACCAAGATGATGTACGGAAGCCAAGAGAGGGAATTTTCACAAGGAATGGGGTGGGCCCACTGTGGTCTTCTGCTGCAGCCCTGAAGGGATTGAGGGTCTGGAAGAGACGAGAAGACTCCTGTGTATTTTTTTCCACAATGAGACTGCCCGTATTCAGTAAAATTTGGATATCAGTAATAGAAAAGCATGCATACCAGCCTCCTTACGATGAGAGCCCCAGGAGGGGTCTGAGTGGCACCAGCCCGCTCACAGCCCCCAGCGGAGAGCAGCCAGAGGCCCCCCGCCTTTGAGGTTCTCTTCAGTGACGGAAGCATGCTCATCAGACTCCTGTGCACAATGGAACCTTTCCTGTCACTTTGGATTGTTCTTTGGTGTTTTTTTCCACTCCTTATTCACCTTTCAATTATCCTCTGTCCACCTCACATGTGAGTCGGGGAGAGGAGACTTTCTAAGACTCTGGCATCGGGTCCCTCTGCTCTAGGGCTTGAACATTTTTCCCCCAACGGCTGCTGCCCTGTTGGTGACCTTGAGACAGGTTCCCTCTGTCGCCGCTCTCAAGCTGGTGGCCCGATTTCAGGGCCCACTGGAAGCCTCCTCCCTCTGAAGGCGCATAATGACAAGGTCATATTCCTGGTTCTGTTACGTGCTCAAAGGCAACATGTCAGGTTGGGGGGAACTGGCCAGCTCAGCCTGAGTCTTGGACCTTTGCGAGAGGTCAAAGATGTCAGCTGCTGTTCTGGAACGTCTGCTGAGTCTCTGCACAGACAAGACCTTCCCAGGGTCCAGTTTAATCTTTGCCCAAGCCCTACGAGGTAGCTAGGAGTGTTCACCCTTAGGTTGCAGATACGGGCTTCGACTGTGACAGCTGAGCCACTTGCCCAGAGTCACCCGTCATTGAGGGTGAGCAGGGTGCACGAAGGCAGAGGGGAGTGAAGCCCTGGGACTGTTGTCTGGGGATCCCCAGGGCAGGGTGCCGTGGGCTCCAGGAGGGCAGGACAGGTGCTGCCTGAGCAGAGTGCTAAGGAGACATGCTGGTCTGGGCAGTGCCTTGTGCCAGGGTGTCAGGGATGATGGGGGTTTTCCCAGGTGGAGGAGGGTGAAGGAGCGTGTGGAGTCAGAGAAGCTAAGGCCAAGGGCAAAGTATGTCATGTGGTGGGGATGTGGGGTCAGGAAGACAGAAGCCATCCTGAAGGCTGTGATTGTATTAATTAGTCATGTTTCTTATTTGCTGTCTTTTATGCTGTTTTGACATCTCGGAGGTCTTGCAGGCGGGGGGAGAGACTGCCCTTTCCAGGGCGAGCTTAATTCCTAGAGAGAGCAACCAATTTATCTGCCAGGTTGTCTCTGATATGTAAACCAACCAAACCAATCCAAAGCTAACACCTCAACCACCTCCTTCATGGAACTCCCACACAGCAAGCCCTTATTTCCCCTGTCCTAAATCATCCTAGGGCCAGGTCCCATACAACTGCAGGCCAGCCTGATAGCCTCGAGCACCTGGAAATTATTTCAACTGTCCAACAGTAAATTCACTCAAACCCACCCATTCCTTCCCATGGAACCACCATAAAGGACCGGAGTCCTGCTCCCTGCTTTGTTCCTTCTGCCTCCTCACCAATCCTGGCACTTCCCCATGTGGCCTTATGTGGCGTGGCATGCCCCCTCCTCTTGGGAAACTTCTTCCAGTGGCATTGGCCTCCCCATGTCTCACTCAGCCACCTCTAGAAGTGAAATACTGGGTACATTCAAAACATGGATCAGGGTGTTAGCTTCAGAGAATAGAGGGGGGTCAGGGGGCATCCAGTCCAGCTAGAGTAGAGAGGAGACACTTTGCTCACCTGTTCCCTCTTTTTCTGGTAGAAACAGCACCCATTTTTTCCTTTGGGGCATCCTTTGCCCTTTTCGAAACTTAGTTTTTTAACTTTTCCTTCTTTTCAATGACCTGCTATCCCCAGAAAGTCTCCCGTTTTTCTTCTGCTGAAGGTAAGCAAACACCTCACTTCTAGGCTGCCCTATCAGGCCCAGAAAGGTCCATTTACTGCATTAGTTCCCTGTTGTTGTAACAAAGTACCATGAACTTGGTGCCTGCAAACAAAGCAGATAGATCCTCTTACAGTTCCAGAGGTCAGAAGTCTGAAATCAAGGTGTCCGCAGGGTTGCGTCCTTCCGGAGGCTCCCAGGGAGAATGCCCTTCTTTGCCTTTCTAGTTTCGAGAGGCTGCCTGCGTTTCTTGCTGGGAACCCCTTTCCTCCATCTTCAAAGCCAGCAGTGTAACATGTTCAAATCTCTCTGACTCTGACCTTCCTTATGAAGTTCAGAAGACCCTTGTGATTACCCTGAGCCCACCCAGAAAATGCAGGCTAGTCTCCCCAGCCCAAGATCCTTAATTAATCACCTCCATAGAGTCCCTTTATGATATAATATGTTCACAGGTTTCAGGGGTCAGAATGTCAGTATTTTGGGGGTGGGGGGCATTATTCTGCCCACCACGCTGACTAACCAAAGGGAAACCCCATGGCTAATCCCTGGTGGAGCCAGGAGTGGAACCCTAGACTTCAGACCCTCAGATGCTTGTCATTACTGCTCTAGCCCAGTGATGTCTCCGTGTGGGCATGGCCCACCAGTCTGGTCTGCGCACGCAGCTGGAGGAGTCAGGGATGAGGCGGAGGACGCAGCAGCATCCCCGCGTTGCCAGTGACTCACCGAGGAAGTGGGGGCATGCATTTAGCTCTGCCTTAGTTGCTTTCTTCAAAGAGGATTAAAACCTTTCTCCCAGAGATGCCTGGGGATTTGGCGTTGATAGAAAATACCATGTTATTTTTTTTCAAAGGAAAAAGCCCTAAAGAAGTAATCATATAATTATCTTTATTAAATCCCTCCAACTACAACCCCACGTCAGTGGTGTTTTTCAGCAAGCATCCACTGACCACTTCCAGTAGACGAACCAGGTACTGGGCTCATTGTAAACACTAATACCACCATACTAAGAACACAGCATCATTTTTTTACAGATGGAGAAGCTGAGGCACGGCGAGTGAGGGATGTGGGGATGCCAATCCTTTGCCCAGAGTCCACAGCTAGTAAGTCGCAAGAGGAGGATTTAAACATCAAGCTCAGGAAATGCTCTCTCTGATCTGGCCCTAGGTAGTGACTTGCTGTGTAGCCCCAGGAGGTCCAGGCACAGTGGGGTCTGACTAAAAAAGGCAGACATTGGAACATTGGAACATTCTAGTTCCTTCCTAACAAAAGGAGCCTTGCTGAGTTCCAAACAGTTTTTGCAACCCCTTCTGAGATAACTTTGCTGGATCACCACGGTCAGGCCCAGCGAAACCCCCACCTCTTCCAGGAAGCCCTCCGTGCCCACCTCAGCTCTTACTCCTTCAGGACGTGACACGTGGGCCCTTGTCAGATCTTCTTTTCCCTCATCTGACGTCTTCCTTGTGTCGCTCCTGCTGGATTTCCCAGCTCATGCGCTATGGAGCTGTCTTTCTGCAGATTTTTGTAACCCTTAAAGTTGAATGCTGTCTGTGAGTAAGAACAGGGATATTTTTTTCCCTTCTGGGGGTAAGGGTTTGGGAAAGAGAGGAGAGATACATGAGGCCAGAAGGAAGCTAGGAATGCACAGACCAGAGTCAGGCCTTTTCTGTGTGTGGGGCGAGAGGAGCCTGGAGTGCAGAGGCCTCCGGGGACACCACCCTGCTGTGTGAGCGTGAAGAAAGCTGTGTCCCAGGAGGAGGGGAGGGGCCGGGCCTGCTAGAGGAAAAAGTATGTTTCAGGGTATGTGTTGCTAAAGCTGAGGAATGTAACGGAGAAGTCTACTTTGGCTACTTCTTTAACCTGTTTGATGTCTCTGGGAGAGATGCTACAGGGGTGAGGGAGGGGTGTCCCCAGATAATAGAGGACAGTCTTGCCATTGCAAGATCCTTAATCATCTCTGCAGAGCCCCTTTGGCTGTGTAAGGGGACAGTCACAAGTTCCCGGGATTGGGACAGGGACTTCGGTGGGGTTGGGGCAGCAAGAGCAGTTCAGCTGGGCCTGCTGAAATTTCTTCTGTCGAAACCAGTGGTTCCTTTCCTGGGATCTAGAGCCCCTGGGTGTCCATGACGTAGACTGCAGGGGGATCAGTGGCCCTTTTTAAAGTGTAGGGGAGAGGGGCCTTAGGCAGATTTAAAGATCCACTTAAATGGGGAGACGGTCCCCCCCCCCCCTTTACCTGGAGACATTCCCAGCCCCTGGCTAGACGTACATCCTCTGGCTCGTGGGTCAGTGCCACCAGGTCCAGACTCTGCATTCTGAGCTCCTTGGGAGCGGAGACCTCTCTTCATGGCCACTGCTGGTGGAACCTGCTCGTAGCCCTTCTGGGGAGACACTTGGAAGCCTCTGGAGAAGACAGACCACACTCTCACCTATCAACTTTCCCTAATTAATCAGTTGGCCAACTGTGCACGAAGGCCGTCCTTTGGCCCACCAACCACGGTGTCCATGTCCTCAAGAGCATCAGGACAGGCCACCAGTCTGCCTGGCAAGGTGCAAGCATCAAGAGAGTATCAGCTCCTTGAGTGGACTTTAGAACAAGGGACACCTTGCACCAGGAGGTCAGTCTCGGTGTCCTCCCCCATTCACGTGGCACAAGGCAGTTGCCACAAGCAGATCACGCATTGCCTTTCCTCTGGAGGAATGGAAACATGCACACTGGGCTCTCTCTGGGCCACACTTTCATCTATAAGGGCAGTTAAGGTGGAGCCGTATTTATTTGAGGGTGGCTTTTAATTTTGTTTAATCAGGATTACTCATAAGTTATCAATTAATTACTATCTGCTGTTGGGTTCAATCCTCTCAGCCATAAGCGAGCTATGCTCTGTGACGAATGCCATCCACTGTAATTGTAGGGTACTTTGTCAGCATTTAATCAACAGTACTTATTAACGTGGCATTGATGTGTGGCCGTCGTCCCAGCGCTATAAATCATGGGTGAGCAGCCAAAGCAGGCTTGGACACCATTGCTCTCTGTCACATTATCCAGCCCCTGGGCTCTGCTGGCCAGGCATGATGTTCACTTTTCACTCAATGGACACTCTGCAGTCAAATGTTCTACCCCTGAGCTATACCCCCACACACTCAATGGACACTCTGTCTCTTCAGTTTAACCCAGTTTTTGTCATTGTCAACTTCAACGCTCACAGCCATTCGAGTTTCATTCTGGAACAGGTGGGCTGAGCATCTTCCATTCTCACAGCCCCAGATCCCTCTTCCTTTGGTGTTTTCACGCTCAGCCCAGTGAGTGTGAAATTCCAGGACACTTGTCCAGAACTGACCTCATAGTGTATTTTGTGTGTGTGTGCATGCACGCGCGTGTGTGTAAGTGTAAGAGAATTTTATAATCTTAAATAAAATGTCTGACCCAGACCAAGCAGAAGTGATCTTTTAGTTTTCTTTGGCTTCCTGAACATTCCTGGAGATTAATCTGTTCTTTAAAGCCCTCCCAATAAAAGCTGGTCCTGTGTTAGCAAGGTGAATCTCACCATTTCTCCCTCTCTCTTTTCAGCCTCTACGGCAGACACATGCAAGCAAACCCAGAACCACCGAAGAAAAATAATGACAAATCGAAAAAGATCAGCCGGAAACCCCTGACAGCCAAGAACAAATAAAGGGTTGGCATGGGCTGAACTTCTGGTTGCTTCCCTCATTATGACTTCTCTTCTCTGCTACTGTTATCCCACAAATAAATACGTGTGTGTGTTGTTGTTTTTTCTCTTTCTAGAACTTATCACTTTACCTTTTAAATGCTTTTGGTAGGTGGTAGATTTTTATGAATTCTTAAAACCATTTCCATTTGTTTGCTTAAAAATGCCAAAGGCAGGAAACAAAGCTCTAATTCAACTGCAAATTCCATAGTAGGCACGGAGTTCAGTCCCTTGAATAGATGTTCACAAAGTTGCGTGTTATCAAAAGAATAATTAAAACCATGTGATCATTTAAAAGTCACAGCTAACACCGTTCACTCTTCTGTTTATTCACATAACTCATTATTTTGCCTTGTTAAAAGCTTGTTAAAAGCTGTAACCATCGAGATACTATGTTAAATAACAAATAATTTTTAATAAAATCTTGAATTTGTGTCCCATGTTGCTTCTTGAATAAAGAACGGTCTGATCTTAGGGTATGCACATGTTTGCTTATTCCCGCCCCCCTCCCCCAAATGAACCCATTTGAATTGTATTGGTTGTAGATGGTTAACTCTGAAACGTTCCGGGAAAGAAATGCAAAATTACATCAGAGTTGGTTTCTTCTCAGATTGATTTTTCAGGTTGTTTTTTGGGTTTTGTTGTTTTTTGTTTTTTTTTTTTTTTCCCTTTGAAGACTGTTTCTAAATTAGGAAGGAGCAGAAAAAAATCTCTGGGAGACTCTGCCAAAGGATTTTGGAAAGCAGCATTTCTTAGCTGAAGAAATGGTGACTTCTGCCAGTGGCTGGTAGACAAAAGTTGTGAAACGGAGAAAGAAAAACTCAAGTATGTTTCTTGTCACTGCAGACAATCTGCTCATGGCAGAGCATTCTTCTGCATGTCTCTGATGGTGTCAACGAAGTTGTGTGAACGTGCACACCCCACCCGACTCCCAGGGTAGAAACTGCAGCTGCAGGGTCAATCAACAACCAATTGCGTAGCTTCTGTGATAGGCAGCTTTGTTCTTACCAACAGGAATATGGATGTAAGTGAAAATAAACCCAAGCAAACATCCTTGTGCTAAGAGGGCTGCCAACACCCAGTACCTTGAAACGAAAGGAGTGTGAAGACGTAACCCTCTCAGACAGATTGTAGTGTGTCTACCCCTGTCTCCCCGCCGTTCAGTTTCACAGTGGAACCCCCCAAGAACCAGGACCACTGGGACATGGAAAAAGCCAGAATCAATATACAGCCCAAAAAATTCCTGATTTACATGGGAGACGGACTTTGCATTTGAATCAGAAAGACCACTGATCAAGATCTACCTTACTGTTTCTGGGAAAACTTCCTGATAGACCATTCCTGTGGGCTAAGGAATCCCCCCGTGCTGCCTCCTGTTTGGGGTTAGGGTCGACTTAATTTTTCTGGATGCAATATTTGCCTCAGCCTGAATTTTTTAAGTTGGTTTTTCAGCTCATGAAATTTCAGGAAGAGCAATGCCTCTGCTGTTGTTGATTGGAAGGACTTTGTCTAAAATTGAACTAGCAACAAAGTAGTAGTAAAAATATCACAATATACTCTTAGGAATAATTTCTTAAAAGATGAACGCTCTCCATAGAAATATGGGCAATACACGTAAATTCACAGAGAGGTAGTATCTCTAAGGAATATGAAAAAACGTCCAGAATCACAAGTAATCAAAAAAATACAAATCAAACCAAAAATAAAAATGTGTAACAATGCAAATATTTTTTTAAGGCAGTAGTTAGTGGTGGGGAGGAATGTGAGATAAACATTCTTATACACTGCTATTGGGAATATAAATTTCTCTCCAGGAAGGTGGTAACAATTTGACAGTATATAGCAAAACCTTAAAATTGTGTACTCGGACCCAGAAGTTCTATTTCTAGGAATTTATCTTGAGGACATTATCAGAGATGCACACGAAGAGCTATATTTGAAAGTTGCCCTTACAGCTTTTTACACAGTGGAAACATGGGGAAAAGCGAGCGCCCACCCACGGAAGAACGGTTAGCATCAGTGTGTTCACATGGCAAACTTTTATGAAGACGTTAAAACTTACAGAACAATATCTAAGGACAAAGGGAGATAATCCTATCCTCCAGTTAAGTAAAATTTAAAAAGCTATATGGTCCTAGCTATGTAAAAAGGAAGTTGTGTTTGTAATATGTATGTGCAGAAAAATTAAATGGACCAGGATTTTAGGGCTGATAAATTCTCTCTCTCTGGGGGGTTAAGATTGTTTTTAACTTTTTTTTTCATTTTTTCTAATTTTTATTAATTTTTTTATTAAGTTTTCAATCTTAATTCCAGTGTGGTTAACATAGAGTGTTGTATTAGTTTCAGGTGAACAATGTAGTAACTCAAAAATGCTGTACATTACTCAGTGCTCATCTGGATAAGTGTGCTCCTAATCCCCTTCACCTATTTTTTTTTAATTTTAAATACTTATTCTGTACTTTAAGTTTTCTATAGTGATCATGTGTACTTTTGTAATCAGAAAATATTAAGCATTTATTTTCAAATTAAATGGGTATACTATGCAATCCAGAAAATAATATATATTTGAATTCAAGCATAATACAAAATCTCGGGGTGTTTTTTTTTCTTTGTCACTAAAGTGGGTTTTTTGCATGTTCTCATACACTTTTTGGTTACTTGGTACCCTGATTAACATTTTATTCACAGTTCAAAAGGTAGTTTTTGGGGCACCTGGGTGGCTCAGTCGTTAAGCGTCTGCCTTCGGCTCAGGTCATGATCCCAGGGTCCTGGGATCGAGTCCCACATCGGGCTCCCTGCTCAGTGGGGAGCCTGCTTCTCCCTCTCCCACTCCCTCTGCTCTGTTCCCTCTCTCACTGTCTCTCTTTCTGTCAAATAAATAAAATCCTTAAAAAAAAAAAAGTAGTTTTTGTTACCCAGTTTTACTGATATATAATTAACATACAGCACTGTGTAATTTTAAAGTGTACAGCATTGTGATTTGACTCACATATATTGTGAAGTGATTACCACAACAATTTAACATCCCTCATTTCATATCGATAAAAAATGTTTTCTCCTTCTGATGAGAACTCAGGATTTACTCTCTTAGCTTTCTCAAATATACCATACAGCAGTGTTATCTGGAGCCATGATGTGCCTTGCATCCCCAGGACTTAGTGATCTTATAACCGGAAGTTTGTACCTTTTGACCATCTCATCCAATTCCCCCTTCCATGCCAGCCCCTGGTAACCTCAGATCTGATCTCCTTTTCTATGAGTTTTGTTTGGTTTTGTTTTTTAGATTTCACAAGTAAATGGGATCATATAGTGTTTATGTTTTCTCTAATTTCCCCTAGCATAACTCCCTCAATGTCCATGCGTGTGGTCAAAAATACAGGATTCTTTTTTTTTTTTATGGCCGAGTACTTTCCATACAGTAGTATTCCTGTGTATGTATACACCACATCTTCTCTGTTCATTTATCTCTCAGTGGACACTTAGGTTACTTTCATGTCTTGGCTATTGGAAGTAATGCTGCTGTGAACAAGGGGGTGCAGATATCTCTTCAACATAGTGTTTTCATGTTCTATGGATATATTTGCAGAAGGAGAATTGATGGATATATGGTAGTTCTGTTTTTAATTTTTTGAGGAACCTCCATACTGTTCTCCATAGTAGCTGCACCAATTTATATTCTCACCAATAGTGCACGATGGTTCCTTTTCTCCACATCCTTGCCAGTGTTTGTTACCGCTTACCTTTTTGGTGATAGCCATTCTGACAGGTGTGAGATGATATTGTGGTTTTGATTTGTATTTCTCTACTGGTTAGTGATGTTGAGCATCTTTTCATCTGTTGGCCATTTGTGTATCTTCTTTGGAAAAAATGTCTCTTCAGGTTCTTTGCCCATTTTTTAATTGGATTATGTTTTTGCTCTTGAGTTATATGAATTATTTGTGTATTTTGGATATTAACCTCTTATCAGATACATAGTTTGCAAATATTTTTTTCCATTCTGTAGGTTGTTGATTTTCATTTTGTTGATTGTTTCTTATGCTATTCAGAAGTGTTTTAGTTTGATGTAGTTCCATATATTTTTAATTTTGTAGCTTGTGCTTTAGGTATCATATCCAAAAAGTCATCAGCAAAGCCCATGTCGGGAAGCTTTTTTCCTATATTTTCTTCTAGGAGTTTCAGTGTTTCCTGCCTTACATTTAAGTCTTTAATTCTTTTTGAGTAGTGTAAGATAGGGGTCTAGTTTTATTATTTTACATGTGGATATCCAATTTTTCCGGCACCATTTACTGAAGAGAACATCTCTTCCCTACTGGGTGTTCTTGGCTCCCTTGTCAAATATCAGTTGACTGTATGTGCATGGGTTTATTTATGGGCTCTTGACTCTGTTCCATTGGTCTATGTATCTGTTTTTATGTCAGTACCATACTGTTTTGATTACTATAGTTTATAGTTTTACTATAGCTTTCTAATACAGCTTGAAATCAAGATGTATGATGCCTCCCACTTTGTTCTTTCTCAGGATTGCTTTAGCTATTGGGGTCTTGTGGTTCCATATATATTTTATGATTGTTTTTTTTTTTTTTTTTCTGCTTCTGTAAAAAATGTCCTTGGAATCCTGGTAGGAATTGCATTGAATCTATAGATGGCTTTTGGTAGTATGGACATTTAAACAATAAAAATTATTTCAGTCCATGAACGTGAAATACTTTTATCTGTGTCTTCTTAGATTTTTTTCTTCAATGTCTTGTAGTTTTCAGAGTCGAAATGTTTCATATCCTTAGTTAAATTTATTCCTTGGTATTGTTTTTGATGCTATTGTAAATGGGATCAATATCTTTAATTTTTTTTCAGAAAATTTGTTGTTAGAGTATAGAAACACGATTGATTTTGCATGTTAATTTTGTATCCTGCAACCTTACTGAATTCATTGATTAGAACTAACAGTATTTTGGATAAGTTTTTAGGGTATTCTATATAGAAAATCATGTCATCTATAATGAGAGCCAGTTTTACTTCTTCCTTTTCAATATTGATGCCTTTTATTTCTTTTGCCTGATTGCTCTGACTAGGCCTTCCAGTACTATGTTGAATATAAGTGGTAAGAGTGAGTACACTTGACTTGTTCTTAATCTTAGAGAAAAAGCTTTTAACCTTCTACCATTGAGTATGATGTTAGCTGTAGGTTTTTCATATATGCCCATTATTATGTTGAGGACGTTCTTTCTATACCTAATTTGTTAAGAGTTTTTATCATGATTGGATGTTGAATCTTGTCAAATGCTTTTTTGTGTCTATTGAGATGATTATATTTTTTCTTTCATTCTATTAATATGATATATTTATTGATTTGTGTATGTTGAACCATCCTTGCATCCCAAGGATATATCCCACTTGATCATAGTGATGATCCTTTTAATGTGCAGCTGAACTTAGTTTGCTAGTATTTTATTGAGAATTTTTTCATCCATTTTCATCCAGAGATATGGGCTTATAGTTTTCTTGTAGTGTCCTTTCTGGCTTTGTTATCAGTATTGCTGGCCTAGTAAAATGAGTTTGGGAGTACTCCCTCCTCTTTGATTTTTTTGGAAGAGTTTGAGAAGGATTGGTGTTAATTCTTCTTTAAGTGTTTGGTAAAATTCACCAGCAAAGCTATCAGGTCTTGGACTTTTCTTTGTAAGATTTTTTTTTTTTTAAGATTTTATTTATTTGTCAGAGACAGAAAGAGAGAGCACAAGCAGGGGGAGCTGCAGGCAGAGGGAGAAGCAGGCTCCCCGCTGAGCCTGATGCAGGACTCGATCCCTGGACCCTGGGATCATGACCTGAGCCAAAGGCAGATGCTTAACCAACTAAGCCACCCAGGCATCCCTTCTTTGTGAGAATTTTGATTACTGATTCAATCTCCTTGCTAGTAATTGGTCTCTTTAAGTTTTATATTTCTTCCTGATTCAGTCATGGTAGGCTGCATTTTTCTGAGAATTTTTCCATTTCTTCTGGGTTGTCTAATTAATTAGTTGGCATATAGTTCATAGTAGCTCCTTATGATCTTTTGTATTTTTGTGGTTTCAGTTGCAATGTCTCTTTCATTTACAATTTTGCTGATTTGGGTTCTTTGGTTCTTCCTGGTTACCTAGCTACAGGTTTGTCAAATTTATCTTTACAAAGAACCAACTCTAGGGCTTTTGTTTTTTAACTGTAAGTTTAGTTTTTCTATTGCTCTGCTGTTCTGTATTTCATTTATTTCTGCTCTAATCTTTATTATTTCCTTTCTTCTGCTAACTTTGGGATTAGTTCTTGTTTTTCTAGTTCCTTGAGGTATAGAGTTAGGTGCTTTATTTGAGAACTTTCTCAATGTAGGCATTTATTTCTATGTATTTCCCCCTTAGATCTGGTTTTGCTGCATCTCATAAATTTTGGTATGTTGTGTTTCCATTTTCATTTGTCTCAAAATACTTTATTTCCCCTTTGACCCATCAATTGTTTGGGAGAGTGTTAACTTCCATTTACATATGCATTCCCAGTTTTCCTGTTATTTCTAATTTCATACTTATGGTCAGAGAAGATAATTGGTATGATTTTAGTCTTCTTTAATTTGCTAAGACTTGAGACTTTTTTTTTGTTGCCTAACACATGGTTTATCCTAGAAAATGTTCCATGTGCACTTAGGAAGAATGTGTACTCTGCTGTTGACTGATAAAATGTTCTGTATATGTTTTTTAGGTCCATTTGGTTTATAGTATTGTTCAAACCTGTTGTTACCTTATTGATTCTGTCTGAATGATCTATCCATTGTTAAGAGTGCAGTATTAAAATCCCCAAATATTATTGTATTGCTATTTTTTTTTCCTTTTAGCTCTGTTAGTTTTTGCTTTATATATTTAGGTGCTCCATTGTTGGGTGTACAGATGTTTACATTTGTTAAATCTTTGTGATGGATTGACCCCTTTATAATTTTATGATGACTTTTTTTTCTCTCTTTTTACCATCTTTAGTTTAAAATCAATTTTGTCTGCTCTTGGGTTTTTCTCTGGTGTCTTGTATAGGAACAGTAGTTGTTCTTGTGAAGGGGAGCAATGTCAGGAACAATCTATGTTGCCATCTTGGTGATGTCAGTCTCCCCAAAAGGTAGCTTTTTAACAAAAATAACCTGACCTTTTTAGTGCAATGATGAGATTATTTGTCACTGGGAAATGCCTTGCAGTCTCTCAAGGTAGCCTCTACTTCAATACTGTAAAGACTGTATGTGAACCCATGGATATTTTTTAATATCCTTCCTTCGACTTCTCTTTTGCCATGTGCTGGATACCTTAGATAGTGTGCAAAATGTATATAACTGCATTTGGTCCTTGCAGCTACTTTGTGGGACAAGCAGGACAGGAGTGTTTAGGAATAAGTCATATAACAAATCTTTGATCTAGAAGAGCAGTGTTTCTCTTTCTTGGCTAGAAGCTAAATGTTCTGTTTATCATGAGTCCATTGAATTTTTTTTCTGGTTAAGATAGGAACATGTAGAAAAGGTGAAAGCAGGCGGAAAGGGATAAGGTCGAAGAGAGAGATTCGTGGTTAAAGAAGTTTTTTTCCTTCAGGGTTACAGAGACTGGACCCTCCTACTGTGCATTCTGAATCTCTGAGAAGGAGCTAAGATATGCAGGGACATTTGACACAGAACCGCTTTTTCATTAAGCATGGCACCACACTTAAAACTGGTGGGACTCATGTTGGGTTGTATTCTCTGTAGGATCAAGCAACTGGCCTAGAGTCACATCACTTTTATGCTGTTGAATAGACACTACTTAGAAACCACTTAACATAGGTGAATCCTCACTATGATAATTTGGAGTAGCTATAGAAGGAAAATTATATGACTCTAGGAGGAATTGGGTTTTCTTAGTCATTGTGTCACTATTAATTGCTGGAAATATAGAAGTTAACCCTAACTTTCTATGTTTTTACTTATACTCATGTTTATGTATGAAATAACTTGTTCGTTGTACTGAATTGCAAGTTAAGTTTTTAACAGTGAAATTTCCAACCAAACTTTATAATCAAAATATCCCACATGTACGCTTCAGAAATTGTTCTGGGCCCTGCCCTCAAAATGTAACCAGGACTGCAGACTTCACAGCATCTTCCTCCATCTTGGTCCAGAGACTCCAACTTCTCACCTGGATTATTACAATATCCTCCAGGTGGGCTCCCTGCTTTTGCTCTTGCTCTTGCTCTCTGACAAGTTCTGTTCAGCAGTGATCCTTTTGACACAGAAATCAGAACACCGTTCTGCTCAGAATATTCCCTTGGTGTCTCCCAGTAAGCACGGTCTGCAAGACCATGTGTGATCTGCCTTTCCTCTTCTGCTTTTCTCACGTGCTTTATTCCAGCCTCCCTGGCCTCCAGGTTCTTCTCACTTGCGGGCTCTTGCGCCTTCCATCTTTTTCCCAGAATGTTCTCCCAGTTGTAACTTTTTCACCAACTTTAAATCTTTATTAAAAAGTCACCTTCTCAATAAGGCCTGCTTTGATCACCCTGTTTTAAATTGCAGTTTATTTTGGGGCGCCTGGATGCCTCAGCCAATTAAGATTCTGCTTTGGGCTCAGGTCATGATCTCCAGGGCAGACTCCCTGCTCAGCCTCCATGAGGCTTCTTTTGTGCTGCTATACTAGCCAATTGTGACAAAAGCCAAATATATTTACCATGTAGCCCTTCACAAAAAAAGTCCCCTGATTTTTCTATTAGCTATTATATCCCCAGCACTTAGCCCGATGGCCTGGTATACATTAGGAGCTCTGTAAGTGTTTAATTGAATTCAATACTATTGTCATTTGGATAATATAAAGCTAACACTAAGGAAGAAGGAAGGGAATGATCTTATACATTCCTGTAGAGTTTTCTATTTCATACTTTGAGTCCATTTTATTTATTTTTCTCAAATTTGCATAACAGAAAAATAATCTCTGAATCCTATAGTGAGACTTTATTCAACCCTGTAGAAGTTAAAACAAACTTTTACCTGAATTTTTGGTTTCTCTTTTGAGGACCTAGCTGTTACATACTTGATTATTTAAAACCTTCTTCAAATAACCATTGATTTCTGTAGCAGCTTGAACCAGAAGGGCATCCTGTTATGACTTTACATTTAATTTGCCTGTTAAGACACCCAGAGGAAAGGCCCCAAAGCAAAATCCAAGTGCTCTGGTCAATGTGAGTCAATTTCAAAAGAACCTGTGGTTGGTCGTCCAAATACACTTCTCTGGGAAGGGATGTTTAAAGACAGCAGAACCTGCAGCCAAAGTACTACTGTCCCTGTTGTATCCTGGACACTTTGTGACCTCAAATTAGGCATTAATCATTCATGTGTATATTTTTTCATCCTTAATATCATAAGATTATACTATATGTGTACATATGTACATTTAGTCTATGTGTATGTGTCATTTCTCTTTATATACATGCATATATCTACATATACATATATGTGTGTGTGTATACATATATATAACATGCATATATGTGGATGTGTGTCATTCATCATTCCGTCAATAATAATAGGAGACCCCTCTGGTCTTTAGAAATGTCAGATTTGTATTAGTACTGCATATAAATATTTTGTGGTATTGCCTCTTACCTCATGTTGATTTCATACATAATCGAATGTGGTAAGTTACCATTGCCTGGTTTCCTCCTGAATTTATTTTATGTGACTATTAGCACTTATTTCCTGAGGGATTTCCATGTCTCGGACACTGTGGGTTTTTGTTTTTTGTTTTTTTTTGTACTCTTACTCACTGGATATGTCAGGCTATAGGAAATGTAACCTCAGAGAAATGAGAGAGCTTTCCTAAAGGCCCAAAGCTCTAGTGAGTGGTGGAGTAAGGATGTAGGACAAGATTCTTTTGATTCCTAGAGCAGACATCCTTTTCTCCATCTGACGTCACTCTCTGCTGTCAAGCGAGACTCCCTTAGTCTCTCTAAAAGGCAACGGTTTGCCTTTACCTCATCCCTCAGATTGGAATGTCTGCTTTTGGTTTCTTGAAATGGTCATTCCATTAACACATTGAAGTGAGTACATGATATCAGCAAGGTTAGTGAAGTGCTATCCCACTTCTCTAAATGCTGACTTCTGGTTTCCACTCTCTCTGTTCTCCGTGCTTAGTAAGGTGACAGCATCTCTCTGATGACGAAGAGAGGTATTGACCGAAACAGATAAGCCCCACTCCTGAGAAAAGCTCTGGCCTTTTCTTATCTCGTCCAGAAAAGCAGCATTTCACATACTGTTCCATGAGGAACTAGTTTACGCCAAAGGGGATTCTCTCCCATGACACATCCAAGGAGCATTCCCTCCTGAAACAGGTGGCAAGTTTCTTTGGGTTTCATTTTCAAGCAGTTTTGGCCTGGCATGATCAGACCACCTGCGCCTTTGTAGCAGCTCAGACACCGAGGAGAGACCCCCCCGCCCCCCACTTCTATTCACCTTGTTGCCCTCCTACCTAGCAGAGGACCTAGAGCCTCTTGGGCATTCAGATATTGTTGGACGAATGAATGCTATTTCCACGGGATAGTTCAAACAGCTTGTGGCTGTTTTATGTAAGCTTTTATACTAATTTTATAAATGGAGAGGTCATGTCTCATAATGGGATATTTAGAGACTTTCTGAAGAATCAGGCAATACGTCTCATAAGTTCACAGGGCCAGCAATGGGGAGAGAATGAAGGAAACAGCGTTGGGTAAGAATGTAGTGTTATCAGGAAAGGCATCTACTTAGGAAAGTTGCTCATTACCTACTACTTACAGATCATGTCAGCTCCTTGTATAAGAGTAGAACAAGCTGTTGGTTATGGAGCTGACAGGACACACAGCTCCTTGAGGTCAGGAATTCTGCTCTCCCACCTCAGGAAGCATCCCAGTGTCCACATTCACAGGACCAACTTTCTCTGTCTCCAGATGTGCCATCTTCTTGATGCTTCTACTGCCCGCTGGTGCTCTGAAATTGGTGTTTTCTGTGTCTGAGTGTTGTCAGCAAAACTGGCTCATTCTTGCCCCAGGAGGAAAGCAGCTTCCACTGGCTAACAATCGAAAGTAGGGAAAGCAGCCCAATCCATTCATAACTCCCCCAGAGTACCACCCAAAATATCCCTGCCATCCCAGGCGGGCAGTCTCGCTGCTTGTGTGGGCTGGTGTATTTGTCACTTGTGCAACCAGGATTTTAACAAAGAGCCACTTCTTAAATCACAATGCAGTGCGAGACCAATGTTTCCATCACGGGAGGCCCTGCTTAGAGACGAGGTCTTAGCTCCAAGATTGTCCACCCATTTAAAACTCCAGTGTAGGATGAAGCTTTGCTGTTGCCGTTTTGTAAGGATCAGCAATGGAGAAGATTTGGGTGAAAGACAGTAAAAACCACACTTGATCTAAAAATAAGCAGTGTGAGAACGTGGTGATTTCAATTGTAGGTGCGTGGGGGACACGCATGAAGAAGCTCAGGTTCCGTGGGTTGGGAAGAAGCTGTGGTCAGAGGGAGCCACCGTATTTGTCCTTTGGGCGCTGGCTTCAGCTACCCTCGGTCGCAGGTCATCTGCCTTGGGTACTAAGCTGGACTGTAGAGTGTCCCCCCAAAGATCCATGTCCACCTGGAGCTTTACACTGTGACAGTATTTGGAAATACAGCCTTTGCAGATGTAATTAAGTTAAAACGAAGTCCTACTAGATGAGGTAGGTGTGCCCTAAATCCAATGGTGTCCTTATGAAAAAGCCATGTAATGACCCTGGAGGGGATCATACATGGGCAAAGGCCATGTGACTATGGAGGCAGAGATTGGAGTGATACAGCTGCAAGGCAAAGGATGCCAAGGATTGCCGGCATCCCCTGCCTTGCATCAAAAACTGGAAAAGGTGAGGAAGGAATGTTCCCTAGAGCCTTCAGATGGCATGTGGCCCTGCTGACACCTTGATTTTGGACTTCTTACCTCCCGAATGGTGAGAGAGCGATTTCTGTTGGTTTAAGCCACCGAGTTGGTGGCATTTTGCTGCAGCAGCCCTAGGAAATGAATGTAGGTGTCTGGAACCAGCTCAGAACAGACCTGGGCTGCTTTTCTGGAAGAGGCCACTGAGGACCAGAGAAGAGAATGTGAGGCCAGCAGTGATTGCCCCACTGATGGGAATGGAGAAACCAGAGCAAGCCAGGACTGTGTGTGGTTTTCATTCCATTGTTGGCTGACCCAGAACTAGGTGTGACCAACATCCTAGGGTCTAGGTATCAGCCTGACTACGAGTCCCAGGAGTGCTTTAGGGAGACTCCTTACCTCATTCCTGACTGTGCACCCAGTTCCCCCAATTAAGAACCTGAATGATTCCTATTTCATCAGGTAGCTTCTACTGCTGCAAAAAAGGCTAAAAATATCATTATCTCTTTTGAGGAAAGGAAAACTTTTTTGGTTACCTCATTACAGAAATCTCGTTTCTTTATAGGTGTTGGGTGACATTCTGTATTCATGCTTATTTTCTAATCCAGAGCTATAAACAAAGACAAAAAGAATCAATATGAAAAGGTTTTTTTCTGAGCTGGCTAAATTATTTTTTTCTTTGTTGCCTAGCTGAGGCTTATTTAATATAGTTTTATGCACGGAATGAAAAGTTCTCACCCTAAAAAACTTTCACAATGGGTTTGTGATAATAGAAGTGATTCATTAATTCATTCCTCAAAGGACATTTATTGGATATATATGGAATATGTGCTCATTCTCACAGATTATCTCTGGAAGGAGATATATATAAAACACAGCAGAGGTTGCTTCTGGGGATAGAAACTGGGGACTTCCTTTTCACTGTCTACTCTTTTTAAAACTATCTACATGTATTAAATATTTAGAATAAGTAAATAAAATTTAATTTTAACATGCCAATGGTTTCTCTAAAATAAGTTTTAAAATAAGGATTTATTGGGCATGCATTATGTATATAGACTGTATTAGTTATAGAATATACAGTTTTAATGCAGACACAATCCCTGGAAATTAATCATCAAGTCTAATGGGAGAAATTATAAATTACTATTCACACAAATAATTATATAATTAGAAACTTGATAATCCTCTGAAATAGAAGAATTTGGTGCTATAAGAAACAATAATACAAGGGGCCAAATAAGATTACCAAAAGCCTAAAAGAATGATGTTTTATCTGGAAGAAGGTAGAATTTAACCAGACAAAGGAAAGGGGGCTCAAGGTGAAGCCTTGTGCGGAACAGGGACTCGGTACATTTCTCAGACTGTAGGAAGGCCACAGTGGCTGGAGATGAACAAAGAGGTAGGAGAGATGAACAGGGACCAGATCACACAGGATTTTCATTAATTCAGCAAGTGTCCATCAAATATATACTATATGCCTTATACTGTCCCAGCACTGGAAACACAACAGTAAATAAACACAGGGCGTTTTCAACCATCATGGGGTGTTTATTTCATTATGAGCCCAAAGGAAATCCATAGAAGGATTTGAAGTAGAGAATTCGTATGACCTGATGTAGATATTTAGAAGACCACTTTGGAAAAGTGGAAAATAGATGTATCAGACTTCCTTGGCACAGCAGTACCTGGGTGATGAGCTTTATCAGGCCACTTTGCTATGTGGATGCCAAAGGTTAACAATACCAATATTTATTTTGCTGGTCTTAGCAAAATGGCGGCCATTCTATTCCATTCCATTTTCCATTCTGAAAAAGTCTTTAATAGGAAACCCAAAGTTGAGAAGGTGGTATTGAACCTGATTGTTTTGACCACTAACTTTTAAATAACTTAATAAACTTTATTTTGCCATGAAGAGCAATTAGCACAAATTAGGTTTTCCATTGCACCACCATTTAGCAAACTGTCATAACTCAGGGCTATATAATGACACCAGAACAAGACTAGGCACCAAATCATCACCCTCAATCAATTAATGATATTTCTGTTGTAACTTTTTGCCATTATACTCTTCAAAGAGCACCATCACAGCCCTTCTAGCTGCTCATTGACTTTTTTTTTTTCTTGATGATTTCTGGCTGCAAGAGAACAGAGATCACCAACTTTATAAAGTAGAGATCATATGTATGCATCGTACAAGAGTTCTAACCACATTTACATTTTTCACATTTTCTCAAGAAATGCTTCCTTGCATATAGTTAGCAACTTATGCCATTTTATATGGAGACGAGAGTGGAGAGATACCAGTTCCTCACTCAGCCGACTTAGTTTGATCAAAGCTTTTGGGAAATAAAATATTGCCATCTAATCTGTATGCCCCCTCCTCTTAAAAAAAAAAAAAAAAACCATAGCATGAAAACAGGATGTCAGAGAACCTTGGAGGACTCATTCAGGCAAGGTTTTTGGAGACCATCTTGTCCAACCCCTGCATTTGGCAGATGAGAAAAGTGAAACCTAGAGAAGTCAATTGACCCCAGAAATTCAAGTCTTGCAGCAAATTAGCTGCCAAATCAGCACAAGAATCTGGACGTCCAGACATAATTCAGGGATCATGAAATAAAATACGAAAAGAGAAGACTAGACACAAACTGACAGACGATGTGCTAATGTGGTCTGTCCACAAAAATTGCATAATCACCACACATAAGTGCCCCTCACGCCCCTCCTCCAAAGAGTGAGAATGATGGAGTGATTTCGGACTCCGATGTGTGTGCAGTGCTTAGAGTTACCAAAGGCAAATCGTCAGTAGCCTAAGAACGTGATGTAGCAGTTGACTCTGTCGTACTACAAAACTCAGTTCCACACCACATCTGGAGGTAAACTCCCCAGGTCAAATCACAGCTGGCTCAAAGGCCACGTGGCAAAAGCCCCCATATCTGGAATATGATATAAGTATTTATTTGGATAATCCCAGAGATTTGTTGGGGGCAAGAGTGGGATAACCCCAAAAAGCAACAATAACTCCCTTCCTTAGTGATCTGAGAAAAATGAGCCAGTCTCTTCCAAAGATGAGCATGGTTGGTTGGAAAAATGTAGAGAAAGATCAAGTACAATCAAGCGCTGGGGAAATGGAATTGGTGGTTCGTACACATTTTGAAGACTGCCTAAAGCAGAGAACTATATTTGAGTAAACATCTATCTAACCCAATTTCACAGAGGCACATACTGTCAGCAGATCTCTCTAGGCCAGCCTGTTTATGTCGGGACGAGATTAACTTCCTGAAGACACAGGGAACTGTCTCTCATTTTACCAGGCACCTAACAGTGCCTGGATCTTTGTGTGTTGTTTTGCCTAGATTTAAGTCATCGCAGCATACTATGGTAGTGCTCAATGGTAGGTTTGCCTATCTCAGCTCATTGCTCTTTTTTCATTGCAGGATGGCCTAAACCTTAGACCTAGCTTAAATACATCTTATTCTAGCTCTGCCTTTCCTGCACTCTCCTCCAGCCCTTGGCACCCTCCCTCTCCTCCAAGAGAAGGTTACCAGCCCTGAGCAGCTCTTCCTAAGTAAGGGGGAGCAGGAGTAAATGAAAAATAAAGAACGACCAGAATGAATAAGCATCTAGAAAGATGTTCGAGTGGAAACTGTTGAGGAGGCTGGTTTGTGGGCATGAGAAGCCTAGCACTACTAGAATAACAAATGAGAGAGAGAGAGAGAGACAAGGGTGGCAGAGAGATGGTCGTGAAAAATCTGCATATTAACAAAATAATTCGGGTAATTAGTACCTGGCATCATGGAAGACACATTTTCATTCAGTATTATTTGAAGTAACAGTAAATAATAATTAAGTCTCCTTCATCGCACCTCCTTTCTGGACCTGCAAATTAGGTTACATTATTTTTGGTTTCCAGCCACATCACCCGCAATCCTCCTGTTAAGGGACGCAAAGCACTTTACAAGTGCAGTGTTAATCCTCCTCCGGGAATAGATAGCAAAGCAGTGGATTTCCAGAAAGTTGAAAATGGCAGAAGTTTTTAGAATGATGTTGTCTACCATAATTTTATGCCTCGATCTGCGTGTGGCGCAAGTGGTTGTTAAGCATCAGTAAAGGCTATAGCTAAATTCCAGGACTTAAAAAGGTGCCTAGGGGGTGGGATCTGAAGCATAGAGAGTCACAAAAGGGTTCTGCACTCCATTGAGGGGGTTTATATTACGGAAGACTCTGTTATAGATGTGAATCTATTGCTGTATTTCAAAGGCTGTGTTTCTTGAAACATTTTAATGTCCTCCCTCAGTTGGAATCATCTGTGTCCAAAATAACAAATGGTTCCATACTTTTTCCCCTCTGTACCTCAGGAGGCTTGTTTTTTTTTTTTTTTTTTTTTTGATTTAGATGGAAATTGGTGTGGAAATCATGAGGGAGGTCCAGAGAAGACTAAAATCAGCCATTCAAAGCTGCCAACGAACCCTGGACCCCCTCTAAATTGCTATTTCCATGTCACAGAATTTTTTTTTCATTTTAAAACATTCTGAGATATTTTCATGGTGCTGTGGCTAACCATTTTTAGTCAGTTAAAAAAAATGCCTTTATCACCTCCCACCAGGAAACTCATGGAACACACTGTTGGAGATGCTAAAACTTTTTTTCATTTCTCCTTACAAAATATTAATGGTAAGCATTAAAAAAGAAAGAAAAAGTATTTAATTTGGTTTTCAGAAGAAAGCTTAGCTTGAAATTAAAAATCGTACCTATATGGGTGTGAATAAGGCATCTGTGAGCAATTATAATCAGCCAACCTGTTTTAATTGAGTAACAGGGCAAGTGCCCAGCCCTTCATTTCACCAAGCCAGTGCAGGGAATGCACTAGTGGAAGCAGCTCTGGGTCGGGTGGCTCAGATTTACAAAATTAAAAAGCTCTGCTTCACAAACACTTGTAGGTCTGGTGGGAAAGAAAGGGGAAGGGAGAGGGAGGTAGCCAGGGGTAGCTAGAAGGAGCTGAGACCAGACTGCCCCTCAGCTTGGTGTAATGAAGAAGCCTGCGGTCCTGCTGAGGAACAGGAGGGGGAGTCCCTGTTAGCTCCCCTCTTAGCTTCTCCTTCTCTCCAGAAATGAAATCCAGGGCTCTCTTCCATCCATCTTCCCTCCAGGCCAAGGACAGGGTTGCTGTGTCCCCAGATGAAAGAAGGACAAACCGTGCAGACGGTCTTGGAGTTTCCCTCAAGCAGCTGAGAACACTCACTCAACTTTTAATAGTTTACCAATTCTTCCCGCACCCAGGAGAATATATAAATTGGTAAAAAAAAAAAAAAGTATTATGCTTTTGCGGTCTAAATTCCAAGCACAGTCCATTAGGTTTCTCCCCCATGTGGGGAAGAAATGCAAATAAATAAAACAGGATTTTTTGTTTTTCTTAGAAAGAACAAGGAAATAAATGAGATGAAGTTGGAGGGGAAAGGAGTAAAGGAAATAAAACCAGGGGAAGATTCCATAATTCTTTATAAAAAGAGCTCAGTTTATGGAAGGTTTCCCACAATGCTTTCACCTCTGAGTGGATAATAAATCCACTCATGTGGAAAGAGAATTTGCTAACTAGAAAAGAGATCTGATACAGGGGACGCTTAGCCAAATTCCTATTTCCCCACTTGTTTCCTCTCAAAGTAGGAATATTTCCTTTCTTTTAAGAAGACAGTCTTTTTTAAAGCACTAGTAAGTGAAGACACTGAAACTAAAGCACATTGATATGCACATTGATATGTAACCCCCAAAACACCATATGTTGAAGGCCTAACCTCCTCTACCTCTGAATGGAGATTATTTGGAAATTGGGTCATTGTAGATGCAGTTAGTACTGGGATAGGATGAACCCCTAATCTACTATGACTGGTGTCCTAACAAAAAGAATGCCACTGAAGAGAAAGACACACAAAGAAATAAGATAATGTGGGGGCGCTTGGGTGGCTCAGTCAGTAAGCAGCTGACTCTTGATCTCACCTTAGGTCTCATTCTCAGGGTCATGAGTTCAAGCCCTGAGTTAGGCTCTGTGCTAGGCATAGAATCTACTTTAAAAAAGAAAAGTTAATGTGGAGAGACCAAGGGAGAAGTGGGCATCTGCAAGCCAAGGAAAGAGGTTGGAACAGACCCTTCCTTCACAAAGAACCAATCCTGCTGACACCTTGATGGCAACCTTCTAGCCTCCAGAACTGTGATACAATAAACTTCTGTTATTTAAACTACTCAGTGTGATACTTTGTATTAGCAAACTAATACAAGCAGTTCCTCAGGAGCTAAATAGTATCACATTATTCCAAAAATAATAATAGCTAACATCCACTGAAAAATTTCTATGTGCCAGGACCTGTGCATTATGTATGCATTGCTTCTCTTAGACCTCACAGTTTCAGTATCAGTTGCCTCAGGACGTGATGCCTGGAGCTGTGGCAGCTGCTTGTATCCATGAATAAGGACAAGCCTAAATACTGAAAGCAAAATTCTAAGGACGTTAGAGTAGAAAGGCAGAAACTACCTGAGTCCTTCTTGATGACACTGGTTTACTGAATTAACCAACCCTATTTTGAGGCTTTTTTTGGTGTGAGAGAGTTATCTTTACTATTTAAGCAACACTTTGTTGGATCTTTTGTTACTTGTAGTCAAGAGCATCCTAACTGATACAATTCCCTCCTACCATACGTTAGTTTACCTACTTCCTCTGAAGATAAGGGTTATGTTGCTTTCATTTTTGTATTTCTAGAACTACCCACAGAGGCCAGCATATGGAGGTAAAATTCAATCAGTGTTTGTTGAATAAGCAAATAGATGAAAGTGTCCTCAGATAGTATCAGTAGCCATTAATAGAGAGAATTGAACTGATTTGCTGAAGATCATGGAGTGAATCCATGACTCAGTGAGGTGGCAGGGGCCCCTGACCCCCTCATTTTTACACCAAATTGCCCTTGGTACTGTTTTGTATGATTATGAAATACTTTCCTCAATACCACTTTCTTCTCCAATGCTTTCAACTTACACGCAATGTGCATATTTCCTATTTCTGCATTATTTAGAATTTATTTGATCTGTAAATACTATACCTATTTGCATAAGTAAGACTAGAAGCCAGGGACCACATCTGTATTATTATCTTTGTTCAGTACCTGATACAGCTCCAGTTTAATTTGGCAGTAAATAAATCCCTGTGGATGATGATGATATCTGAAGACATAAAGTAAACTCCTGAGAGAAATAATCTTGTCTTCTCAGCCTGCATCCTATATGCTCTTCAGGAGGGAATGGCTAAATGAGAAACGAATAGGATTGGAAACATTTTGTACCTCTGGTGTGGGCCTTATAGGTGGTTTTTCTGGTTTGGTTTGGTTTAAGTTTGTGAGTTCAGGTTCTTTATATTTTCTGTAACTTATATTTGCAAAAAAGAGAGAGAGAGAGAGACTTGCAAACCTACAGGCCATCCACAAAATTGGTCTCACCATTTGGGGATCCTATCTCCACACTTGGGACTGGTAAATGTAGAGTGAGGATCTTCACACTCTGCTCTCTATCTCCAGTTGTCTAATGGTCATGTCTGTTTGGATGTCTCATTGTGGCTTTAATTTCTTCCAATTATGAAAACACTCAAGATCACTGATGAATGAAAGTTGACTTCCTTTCTTGACTTTCATATCTGTCACTTTCGCCTCATCCTTGTGGTCATACAGCACCAAAAACTTCATCATCTTTGATTCATTGCTCTTCTTCACCTTCCTTATCAGGCCAAGTCCTGTTCATATTCCCTTTAAGATATAGTGAATCTATTGCCATCCCTTCCTGTGACCATTGGCACCCCCCCAATTCCGTTCACTTAGCTGCCAAGCATATTGTTATTTGTTCACAACTTGTTTTCCTGAATCCAGTCTGTTCTCCGTAAAATCTATCCTTATATCGCACACAAGCCAGTCTTCCTTAAATATTATTTCATCATAACATTTCCCTATTCACACATCCCAATGGCCTTTTATTTCCTTTGATATCTTGGTACATCTGTATTTCCAGAGTCTTATCCTACTTTGCCTATGTAACCACGTTTTCCACTAGTCACTAACACACATGAGTTCTCTCAGACTGTCTCATTTCCTGAGCATCGCCCCCCCCCCCGAAATGGATGGCATATTTGACCATCTCATCCCCTGTCTTAAATGCTCCTTCTTTTCTCATAATCTATAAAAAATCACCCTGGTTCCTGACTGGGGATGATTTTTGGCAATGACATTATTGACTGTTACAAGTAGGCAACAGAGTTTCACTGGCATGTTGAGCCCAGGGATGCTGCTAAACATTCTGCAAAACACAGGACAGCCTCTCACAACAAAGAATAACTGGCCCAAAATGTTAGTAGGACCAAGATTAAGAAAGTAGTAGAAGAGACACAAGGAACAGAAGTCAATCTGAGCTCTGCTGAGTAACATCCGTTAGCTCCCTGAGGCTGATGCGTGTCACATGTCAAATGAGGCAAGTGGGCCACAATGCCATGAACCCTTGCACCTCCTGTGACTCCTCCTAATGCCTATAATGCTTGTCGATCTGCACTACACAGTTTAAACCTTCAGATTATGTGTCGGAGATTGTCTGCTGTTTCTTGTATGGGTATTTCTTGCTCAGTTAGATCCTGCTCCTTACCTTGAAAATGAGGACCATGTCTCATTCTTGCATTCCCCTGCAGCACCTTGCCTACTGAGTGCAACAAATGCCTAAGAAGTCTCTGTTGATTCATTGGATGATCATAGTCCCAAACAAATATTGTCAAGCCCCCTGAGACAGAAGAGTGTGTCTGTGTATGCTCAGTAAACTACAACACTCTGCTTTGTCAGGCTAAATGTTGAGAATGTGTTGTTTTGCCTAATGAGGTAAAGGACATCCTACTCTTTCAGGCTAATCCATTTGGGGTGGCTGATAGAGCCAAATTCCAGAGAGAAGGATGTCTCTCCAGGGACTCAACAATTTATTATGATTATAAAATTAATACATTCATTAAGGAAAATTTTAAAGTATAAAAATATATAGAGCACAAGACTAAAAGGAAATCTTAGCCCTACCATCCAGAGAGAACCACTGTTAACATTTTGATCTATTCAGGTGTTTTAATGGATATATATATATATGAATATATTATAAAAAGTAAAGAGCAATATAAATTCAAATACTTCTATTTAAACACATACACACACACACACACTCATTGCACACATCTAGGAGTTCCAAAGATGACAAAAGATTCCTCTCCCTTCTTTTTTTTTTTTTTAAGATTTTATTTATTCATGAGAGATAGAGAGAGAGAGGCAGAGGCAGAGGGAGAAGCAGGCTCCCCGCGGAACAAGGAGCCCGATGCGGGACTCGATCCCAGGACACTGGGATCATGACCTGAGCTGAAGGCAGACGCTTAACCGACTGAGCCACCCAGGCGTCCCGATTCCTCTCCCTTCTTATCAATGTTTTCCCACAGGGATAACCACTGTTAACAATTAACATGTATCCTTCCAGATTTTTCTATTCATATTCAAATATATATCTTCTTACTTTTATAAAAATAGTATACATATTGTTATGCAACATATGTTTCTACCTAATATATTTTGGATAACCTCCCACAGCATGTAAATCTACCTCTTTCTTTTAAACTTACATGGTAGTGCAATTGAATAAATGCAGCAAAACCTTTTAAACCAGTCCCCAGTGATGGCTTCTTGGATTGTTTCAATTTTTGCTCCTTCAAGCACCTTTCCAAATAATGGTTTTGTAGATATATACATATATTTCAATACTAGTGCAAGTTTTACCATAAGACAGATCCTAGAAGTAGAAATGCTAAGTCCAAAAAATATAGTCTAAACTTTTTTAGATACTGGCACTCTACCCTCCAAAATATTTACTAATTAGGTCTTAAAATAATGAATTCATTTTATCAACCTTATAAATTAGTTGAGTTTTAGTGGAGGATGAATATATATATAAATCCTATTCTTATTTTAATATCTTTGCACTATATTGCAAGGTCAAAACTATATCTCAGATTGACTTTTAGATTTTGTATGAGTCTATTCATATTCTCTGTGCAAAATCTCTCTCCCATTGAACGTGGTCGGACTGTCCTTGATGTATGAATAAGTAGCCACCAAATTTCCCAATAAGAAAGTCTCGTGCCTTGGTGACTTTGGAGTCGGACAGATTACATTTGACTCCTACCTCCTCTAATTATTAGCTGTGTGTCCTTGGGGGAAATTATATAACCACTCTGAGTCTCAGTTTTCTTGTATGCAAAAATGGAAAAAATAACCATCAAGACTACTTTGTAGAGAGGTTCAGAGGATTAAATTAAAACTCTTCTTCTAGCATCTAGCAAAGAATAGGCACTTGTTGGTTCGCTTTAAGGAAATCATGAATGTGGCTCAAGCAAGAATGAAGGCTGTTACTGAATATGATACAAGAAGAGATGCCAGAGGTAGATGCCAGACCAAAAATCCTATTTTCCATATCAGGTGGGGTTTTGGTGTTGGTGAGCTCCAGAAGACTTTCAGTTTATCCGTATCACTCAGGTTCCTTAATGGCTGCAAATAAAAACAAAAGAGAAAGTGAGGTCCCTGCATTCCCCCCGCCACCCTGCAACCTATTGTAGCTTGGGACAAAGGGGGACCATTTCATCACAAGTTGTTTGGCAGGGTTTGATCAGCACCTTTAGTGAACCAGGAAAGGAACACTGCAAGGTTTAAGGCAGCAAGGAAATGTTGTCATTCTTGGGTAACTGAAGTCTCTTATTTTGCTGTAACCAGCACTCTCTGCAGTAGCACAAAAATCTCTGTTCCCTGCGGATGCACCAGAGCTCAAACTTGTCATGGGAAGATAATGGCAAGAATTCCACAAAAGAATGAGTGACAGTAACTGGAAATAATTTAAGGAGAACTGATATGAAAAAGTAGCTTTTTATTATTAATTCTCTTTTTATAATATAAATGATCATTTGTAACACATTTATTTTGACAGTAGTCCAAGACTTTAAAAATTTTCCCATGAACCAGTTATAAACGGTTGATAATCAATTTGTTGGAGATTATACTGATTAAGGATATTATTCATCTACTGTATTTTTCATCTCAGATATTTTTCAAGTGTCGCTGAAGTCTCTTAAGCTTAAAAAACCTTGTTATTAGCCAGTACTCACAGTAAGTGTAAAACTGATGGCACAAATATTATGAATAGTACCTCTTAGGACAAAATTTGATTTGTTTGAAGGCAGATGACATTATAAAGGATAGTCACGATGTCAGTAGAGGGAGTTACTATGCTACTTGATTTACTTAGCATCATTGTCACTTTGTAGATTGAGATATGATTGATGGTAGCATTAATATAGAAAGTATGTTAATACTAGAACAGGCTTTAAGATCCCTCACTAGAAAATTCTCCCCCTCCTCAAACTGATATAATTTGGAATAAAGTGCCCTAAGGATACAGTGCTTCTTACACTGAAAGCCCTTTGGTGTAAGGATTCTTTGTTTCTTGTCTTCAGAAAGTTAATCAACTTTTGAGGTGTACTTTATATATATAATGCACCCATTTCAAGAATACATTTCAAAAAGTTTTGACAAATTTATATACTGATATAACCACTCCACAATCAAGGTATAGAATGTTATCATCACCCCAAATTTCTCTTTTGTCTCCTGCTGGTCACCTCTCCTCCTCTTCAGCCCTAGACAACTGTTAAACTATTTTCTGTCTCTATAGATTGGATTTGTCTTTTCTAGAGTTTTATATAAATCAAATCTTACAGAGTGTGGTATTTTGTGTTTGACTTCTTTCAGTATACTGCTTTTGAAATTCATCCACATTTTTGCATGTATCAGGATTCATTACTTTCTTGTTTGTTTGTATTCCACTATGTGAAAGTAGCACACATGTGTATCCATTCTCCATTCACTTGATGCTGAACCTTTAGTTTGTTTCTACTTGTTGGTTATCATAAATGAAACTGCTTTATATATTCATGAGTAAGTCTTTGTGTGAACATATGATTTTATTTCTCTTGGGTAAATATGCAGTAGTAGTTACACTCACTTATTAGTTCTAATGACTTTTTTGTAGACTGTAGGATTTCCTATATTGGAGATCATGTCATCTATGAATAAAGAAAAGTTTTACATCTTAAAAAAATGCAGTAGTAATATGGTAGGATGCATAATAAATGTATATTTCACTATGGAAGAAAACTGTCAAACTGTTTTCAAGAGGGGCTGAACAATTTATATCCCTACTACCAGTTGTTCCATATATTTGTCAATATTTGTTATTAGTGGGTCTTCTTAATTTTGGTAATTATAGTGGGTATGTAGTGATATCTAACTGTGAGTGATGACTAATGATATTGAGCATCAATTTCATGTGCTTATTGGCCATGCATATATCTTTTCTTGTGAAGTTCTATTCGTATCTTTAGCTCACTTTTTCAAGTTGGGTTGTTCATCTTAAGAAAGTTCTTTATATATATTTTTAGATATAGTCCTTTGTCATATATATATATATGTGTGTGTGTGGATATATATGACAAATATTTTCTGCAGTCTGTGGCTTGCTTTTTCATTTTCTTAACATTGTCATTTGAAGACAAAAAGTTGTGAATTTTGATGAAAAGGGACTCTTTTTAACACCTACTCTTGTCTCCTCCACAGCTTTGAATTCCGAATAGAGCTTTTTAAACACAAAAGTAGTCCCTTAGTGCCTCTCTGTTTATTGACAAACTGAGAAAAGCCAAAACATTAGCTCTGAATCAAGAATTCTATTTTAAATATTGACATTCTGGCTTCCTTCAAATAAGTTATGCAAATTTTGTAAAGCAGTCCTGGGAGGTAGAAAAAAATATCGCTGCTCCCATTTTATAGAAAAATAATTTGAGGCGTAAAAAAGTGAAGTACATGACCCAAGGTGAAGAAAAGTGGCTGAGGCAGAGCAGGGAATGCAGCGAAACTAATTGATCACAGTGATGGGTCCAATCCAAGCCCTTTGGGGTCCACCTCCTGGCAACCAAACCCATTGAGCTAAATAATTACAGCAAGGCCAGGGCCTGAAGGGATCAACCCACATCTGCTGGTATTGATTCTTTCCATTTTATTTTATTTTTTTTCTTTCTCCACCCTCCAGCCCTTCCTTCTTTCTTTTTCCTTTTTTTTTTTTCCTCTCTTTTTCTGCCTTCAGCTCCATTATGTGTTCCATCTGCTGTTCTTAGTTTTGCAGCTCTTTCTACCTCCCTTTCTTCTCCTCTCCCTCCCCCCCCCGTACTCCCTCCCTCTCTCTCTCTGCCAGTCTTAACTGAGGAACCCCCTTGTATAACGAATCAAAGGCTAATTTTTCTGTTGTGCAGGAACACACATATTTGATTATTATCTGTGTCACCTCCCGATGCTGGTAGAACCAAAAACAAAAACCAGAACTCACTTCAGAGCCATGGATGCCCCAGTCAGAGTAGAAACGCTTGCTGACTGCATAGACCAGTCAAGTAGGACTGAAAAAATTCACCTCATTTCAGGTGAAACTGCTGATACGTTCTGGCTTTTTATTTTTTTCTTTTAAATTAAAGTTTGCTAGCAATGATTATATTCCATTACTAATCCTTCGTAAAACAGCAACCACCTGGGTAGGTTTTTAAAGGGGTGATCCTTTCATTTTACAAATCTCAGCATGCTTCCCTGCTCCAAACTTGGACAAAGTCCTCAATTGTTGAGGCCCCCTGCAAGGTCCTACGCAATCAGGATCTCTCTCTGCCCTCATCTCATCTCTGGCCACACCCTCATGCTCCATTTTATGTTTGTTCGTTTTCACCCCAACTGGGCTAGTCCCCGGAGTGCTCCCATGGCAGCAAACGCTGCCCCTCCTGTCCAGTTGACCCTCTTCCTACCTCTCTCCTCACCCCCTTTCCTCTTCATAATAACGTCATAACTATGTTTGTTTACAAAAAAAGTATACATGCCTGAAATAAACTCAAGCAATACAGTGAAGTTCAAAATGTAATTTTTAAAATTAACCCACCGCTAAGAAAGAACGGTCATTCACGTTTAACTTCATTTCAAACACACATATACAAATATATATGCCTATTTTGTATGTATGTATATATATACACACACACATATCAATATATATTAGACATAATATAATACATGTACCGGCACAAGTAAAATGTACTTCATGTGTATTTTTACATGAATGACAGGATAGCTTCTTAAAACTTTATTAAAATGGGATTATACTACATAATACACAGTATTTTAAGTTAAAAGTTTTATATTTGGAGCGCCTGGCTGGCACGGTCAATGGAGCATGTGACTCTTGATCTCGAGGTTATAAGTTCGAGCCCGACGTTGGGTGTAGAGATGACTTTAAAAATAATAATAAAATCTTTAAAAAAAAGTTTCACATTTGTTTGAATTCCTAAAAATAAATAAATAAAAAGAAACTGAAAGGAAACTGAAAGAAGAGCTGAACTGCAGATAAAGGTTTTTCGCCGTAACTAATATGTGACTTCCTAGAAAACCCCTCTAAAGTTAATAAAAACACAAAATAACAACAGAAGCGTTGTTTTGTAACAACTTAATTGAGCTATAATTGACACACAACAATCTACACATACTTGAGTGTACAACTGGGTAAGTTGCACATGTATACACACCCAGGAAAGCATGACCATACTCACGAGAGCGTGCATATTCTTCACCTCTGTAGTTTCTGCTCACCCTTTGGAAATCCCTTCCCTTAACCCTCTCTGCCTCCCTTCCCCAGTCAAAGGGATCTGTTTTCTCTCCCATCCGTGGGTTTGAATGTTCTAGCATCTCCTTTAAGTGCAGACATAGTCTGTACTCTTTTCTGTCTGCCTTCTTTCACTCAGCATAATTACTTTGAGATTCCTCTGTGTTACTGTGTACATCAGTAGTCTCTTCCCTTTTATTGCTGCATAGTATTCCATGGGATGTATATACCACAATTTGTTTATCACTACCTCTGGATGGGCATTTGGGTTTTTTCCCAACTTGAAGCTATCAGAATTATAAATTGAATTTTATTAAGATGTAAAACTTGTACCCTTCAAAAGAAATTGTTAACAGAGAATGAAAATAGGAGCCACGGACTAGGACAAAATCTTTGCAAATCACATAACTGATAAAGAGATTTGTATTCAGGTTATAGAAAATCTCTCAAAACTCAAGAAAACAAACAATGCATTATGATTTTTTAAGTACATATTTTGATTTTAACAGAATCTGCTTACTCCTTGCTACAAAAGATGAGGGAATTAGCACTTACACTTCTTCCCGTGATTTCTCCCTCCTCCTCCTATTTTTGTGATTGTATCACCGTTTTTATATTGTGAAGGCTTGTAACATTTGCATTGTGGCCATAACCATAATTCCCAGTATAGTTATATTTATTCTTAGCCCTTTATCTAAGTAGATTCAGTGCTCATGGCTAGTTCTTCCATTATATCTTTCTTATTTCTAAAGGTTTAATTTTTATTAATTCCCAACTGGCTGGATCTTGCCAGCAAGCAACTTTGTTCAAGATGAGCTCCAGCACTATGCACCCTAAGCTCTTGCCTGCTTGCTCATAGCTTTTGGATGCTATTCTTCTTGACCGTCGGTTGATCAAGTGCCCTTGACCTAAATATCAGTCTCTTTTAACTGAAGCCTTTCATAACTTGAATATTAGATGATACTCCTGTACTTTTCCTCTAAAGTACATAAAATTATAATTAATTGGTTAGTTGTGTGATTTTTTGCTTAATAGTCTTCCTAGACAATATAAATTTTAAGGATAAGAATCATGAGTCTTAGGATAGTGGTGACATATCTCCTAGCGCAGTTTATAGCCCCAAATAGGTGCTCAATATAGTTGTTCATTTAGTTAACAAATATTGTTTGAAAAGTTGGAGACATAGCAATAAGTAAAACACACCAAAAATTTTTTTTAAATCCCTATCCTTATGGAAACTACATTCTGGTGGGGGAGGCAGAAAATGAATGAGTAAACATATATAGTAAATAGAGTATTTTAAGGAAAAAAAATATATATAGTAACTTATTACTAGACTTTACTAGCAGAGTGGTATTTCAGAAAACACCTGGAGGAGGCAATATTCACTTGGGACCAGAATGGAGATAGTAAGGGGGAAAGAAAAACTGTAACTGATACAAATATGGAGAAGAAGAAGGCAAGTTTAGAATAGGTCACTAATCTCTTCCTCATTACACAAGTCCTCGTTCAGCCAGTAATTTATACTGAACAAAGGAGCAGGAATGTGATTTGGATCTTCAGACTCACTTCTCCCCTTCAACCATCCCTGTTCTTGACCCAGGAAGGGAAAGATCTTGAAAGGTACCCTTGAGCCTCTGTTGGGATCGCCAGATCTCAGTCACAAATTGGGAACCAAGAGTAACTAGAAACTCTTTAAAACAAGGAATTTTAATAAAATAACTCCCCAAATGCGAGAAGCTTCTATTTTGTCTTTATTTCACAGTAAGGAAGGCAGAGAGGACTTACTCATTCTTTTAGGGAGTCTCCTTTGAGCCTGCCATGTGCCATGAACTGTACAGAGTCCTGGGGATGCAGCATTAAGCACAGCAGATGAGGTTCTATCTTGCCCTCTCAAGCTTCCAGCTTAGCGATGGACACTTGAGGCCTATGTACTGAAATTTACACCGCAGAAATTGGTGAGCACCACAGATGTGCACTAGATTTATGGTGTTGTTGATTTTCTAGACTTAAGATTAAGTGACACAGAAAACGTTAAGCCCGCAGATTAAATTTAAACATTTGTTGAGTTTGTAGCTCTTCCACTGCGTAGCACAAAAAATGGAGGCAGTATTCTAGTATTCAAGAATTATTACCTGATTCAGCAAAGAAGTCACTCATGTCATTGACAAATGAGTGAAATTCCAACATACGTCTTCTCCGTTGTTCCACTTTCCTCTTACTCATTAACGTAAACGAAAATGTCAACCAACATTCATGTCGGAACTCCACTCATTTATCATTTGCAACCATAACTTGGCTCCAGACACAAGAATTCGTCAAAAAGTCAACAAAAGCATCCTGCAGAAACAATTATCCCACGTGTGAACCCCTTGTTGTTGGTTTCCCTGTCCACAGCATCACTGTGAGCTCAAAATCAAAGGTCAGAAGGCAAGTGCTCTGCACTGCCCGTTGATTTGTAACCAAATATCTCATATGGGCATCTCTTCATGGCCCAAGGTGGGTAATGGCAAAACTGATTGACACACTGGGGTTAGTGATTCTCCCTAGCCATCCTGGTAGGCCGGCCAGTATAAAATAAGACGTGCTCAGCGGGAGGTGGCTACACTGATCCTCCATTAAGAGTTAGGTCGCATAAATCATTCTTTCCGTCTCTGATGCTACCTTTGGGCTACTGATAGGTGAGACATCTGGGTAGGTCGAGAGATTGAGTCAGCATTCATGCAACAGTTTTACCTCTGAGAGTGCATGTGGAGCGCTAATCCACAGTCCAGGCTCCTGACTGGCCTTTCAGTACACGTGCAAATGTTAACTGATGGGATGGTGCAGCAACTTCACTTCTGTTCGGTCACAGAGCCTTTGCATCTGAGTGTCCCTTCCCCTCTTAACTTTTTTTTTTTTTTTTTTGTAAATTTAAGCCATAAATGGCATGCCATCAAAGGGGCAAGAAAGTTGAAATTTTAAGGGTCTGAGAATTCACCCCTTTGAAGAAGTATTTCTACTTTATAGCAAATTTGTCAGCACAACCAAATGAGTAGGTTTCTGAAACATCTTATTTGCCTTTAGATGAAATCTGTTGTTGAATGACTAGGATACCCCGGGTGTCCTTGGTTCCAGTGCTTGTAAATTCTGGGCTTTATGGATTTAGGCCAATGATGCAAGTTCATACTGAAGGTATTAGAAGATGTTGGGGTGGAGGAGGAGGTAGAATTTTTCTTCAGAGTCCCTGGAATTGGCTCTACTTCTAGTACAGAAGACTGAAGACGCCCAAAGATTAGTGATGTCATAGATTAGTTGGCAAGGCTAGACTTGGGATTCCCAGTTAGATCAAAGATCTGTCTGTGAAAGCCTTACAATTTACTAAATGCAAACATGTGTATTCTTTTCGAAGTTTATTACCAACCTGAAAGCTTTTGGTGGTAATCTGTTGAATCTGCTTTGGCTCATTCTTCTACCAAAAAAAAAAAAAGTTCACACGTATGCATATGTATTTATATATATATACACATATATATACCTATATACAAGGATGGATGGATAGATAGACAGACAGACATGACTTATGGGATGCTTTATCAGTCAGGGTCTAAACAGGAATCAAAAAACATTTGAGTTTCTTAAAAAGAGGGCCTTTGAGGCCCTTCCTGGGTCAAGAGTGTGTTTAAGAAAAGAGGGCCTTTGAGGTCTAACCAGGAATCAAAAAACATTTGAGTTTCTTCAAAAGAGGGCCTTTGAGGCCTTCCTGGGTCAAGAGTGTGTTAAGCAAGTGTGGAGTTGCTGAGATGCTCAGTGATGTACGTACGGTGAGATGAGCCAGAGAATGGCAACATCAGGGAGCAAGAGGGGCAGAGAGAAGAGGTGGAATTTCTGGAGCCTGCAGGCAGGGAAGGTGTAATGAGCTCTTTCTCTATTCCCACTCTTTGATTTTTCGACTTCTCTTCTCTATCTTGCTGATAGCAGTTTCTGACATCTCTAACATCAGAAAGGAAAAGAAAGAGGGGGTAATGTGGGCTGGGCAAAGACATTTCTTATCTGACTGGTCACCTGATGGCAGCTGGAACCACTAAGGCAATGTAGTGACTACCCCAGAGGCCAGGCATGGCAGAGAGGCTGGGAAAACACCCTGGTTTCTTGCTGCCCACCCTGCTCCCCACCTCCATCTCTCTGCAGCCCTTCCCACTGACTGAACCGTGCCAGAGCCCAGCTGACATGGGAGCCTAGGCAACCAGCTTCCCAGAAATATACCTCTCGTATGTTAATTTTCTATACCTGTGTAAGATGTTACCATAAACTTAGAAGCTTAAAACAACACATTTTTATTATGTCATCCTTTCCCTGGGTGAGAGTCAAGGCATGGATTAACTGGGTCTTCCACTCAGGGTCTCCCTTGTTGAAATCAGGATGTTGGCCGGGGCTGTGGTCTTATGTGAGGCTCTAGTCCTCTTCCACACTCATTCAGGTTGTTGACAGAATTAATCTCCTGTGGTTGTAGGACTGAGTTTTCTCACCCGCTTTGGAGTTTAAAAGGGCCCCTCGAAGTTGCACTCAGGCCCTAGACATCTGGCCCTCCCAGCATGATAGCTTCCTTCTTGCAAGCCAGCAGGAGAGACTCCCTCCCATCTGCTAAAGCAGAGTCTCCTACAACAGGACCAATCCACTCCCATTCAGGGGAAGGAGATAGTACAGAGTGTATATACCAGTGGTTGGAGATTTGACGGCCATCTTGGAATTCTGAGATGCTGAACAAAGTGGAAGAAGGCAGAAAAAATGGACCTGGGGGCAACCAGGCCCAGGGCCAGTACAAATGCAAAATCAAAGCAACTTTATTTGCCCTTTGATTAAATTTCCTTAGTGAGGTTCCTTAATTGCTAACCTTGGCTGAAAGTGTTAGCAGACCTCATGACTTCTCAACACTCTTAGGTCATAACACACCATGTCAATTTAGTGATGCCAATGTCCAGTTTCCAGTAAGAGTCAATACTTTAAAGCTGATCAGAGTTGATACTTGGCCTTCTTCTCCCAACAATGGAGGCCAGAAGTTGCCTTGGGGGAAGATGGTATGATGGTTTTCTGCTTTGTTACCTGACTTTAATCTTCTCCTTTCCCCTGTGTTGCTAAGTGCACATTTTGACACCCCACCATTGGAGCAGAGGGGAGGGAGGGGCCACAAAGTGAGGGTGGAAGGTAGGTAGGAGAGTTCTTATTTGGAGCTATCAAAGCTGACTTCATGCTTTCGGGCCTGGCAGATGTTGAACACTTTCTTGTGGATGCTTCTCTGGGTTCTTTGAAGACATCTTCAGGGCAGTCCCACCCATAGTCCCTTGAGGGAGAATGAATCTCTCTTCCTGCAGGTCTCTGAGGCTCTTTCCTCACCCTCTGTGAATTTGGATTCACCTCAGCCCTCTTTCCATTCACATCCCTTCATCTGCTATGTGGCCATCTTACAATGGATTAAGACTATCCCCTGTCACCTCTCTCCCACACAACCTATTTCCAGCCTGTAAGAGACACTGGTGGATCTTTCTCTCTGACAGACTCACAGGCAGGGTGATTCCCAGCTCAGCCACCTTCCTTCAGCCAGACACCTGCTTCTCAATCTTTAGGAGTAGGAGCCAGATACCAGTCCACTGGGCCCCACCATGTCATTCTAGTCAGGGCGGCCAGGGGGGAGGGGGATGTGTCCTGATGAAGCCCCACTAGACTTGAAGTACAGGGCATAGCCCCTCCACCTTGCTCCCCTGGGTGGGTGTGGTGAAGTGAGGCTTCAGGCACCCAAATATCTCTCTTTTATACCCTTTTATTCCTTAGATGTGGGTAGGGTCTTAAAAAATCATGTAATACTTTTCAGTTTTCTCTTTTGGGAAAACTTACATCTTGGCCTGGCACCCGATTTAGGAATATCATCTCATTAACTCAGGGCTTCAGTTGAAACTTTAAGTTATTTTTTCCAGATGGGGAATCTTAAATCAAGGGAATCCCCTGATTGCATAGAGCAAACATACCCACGTTTCAAGGGAAACTGATCTATCTTCCAGCCCCCACTTTTTTCTCCCACAGAGAGACACAGCTGCTGGGAGGATCTGTCCCAGATAGACTCCCAGGAAGATCATTTGATTTTAGAGACTAGAATCCAACACCATACTCAACAGCTTTCAGACCTATGCGGTAATTCTAATAAACTTAATAACTTGGACAAGTGTCTGTGAACATTATAAATCATGTTTCATCAGCAAGCTGTCATAAGCAACTTTAGCTGACTTACAGCCCAAGAAAACGGATGGAATCAACTTTGTTTCCCTGCAGCATTCTTGTTATGCCGTTGGTGTTTCAAAGATTTCTCATGTCTCAACACTGAAACATCCATCTTGACTAATGGCAAAATTATACCCATAGGGTTTCACAAAAGACAAAAATTTGTCCTCATCTTCTTTGTGAATATCTCCTAGAATATGTCAGTCCAGCATCTCTGGGATACCATGTGTCTTGGACCATATGTACCTTCATGTAGATGGTGGACCCTCTATGATTTTTCTTCTTCCTCTTTTGCTGACAAAATTGCACATGAAGACATTTTCCGTGCTACAAATTAAAAAGAAAATATCCAACTTGTATCAGGGGGAAGAGAAACATGTTGTTCACACAGCAAAACAAACAAACAAAACCTACAAAAAGGTATAAAATAAACCACAACTAAGCTGTTATTTGACCATAAACTATTTTTTTTTAAGATTTTATTTATTTATTTGAGAGAGAGAGAATGGGAGACAGAGAGCATGAGAGGGAGGAGGGTCAGAGGGAGAAGCAGACTCCCCGCCGAGCAGGGAGCCCGATGCGGGACTCGATCCAGAGACTCCAGGATCATGACCTGAGCCGAAGGCAGTCGCTTAACCAACTGAGCCACTCAGGCGCCCCGACCATAAACTATTTCTAACAGAGGCTCAGATCCTCCTTCCCAAACGTGTTCTCCGCCATCGTCTTATACACCTCTTGTCACTCACAATTTCACATCTTTCCCAAATATCCGCTTTCCAGCAGATGTTCCCAGTTCTCAGACACATTTCTGTCTGCTGGGCACACCTTTCTCCCCCTTTGTTGCCTGACAGCCAAGGCTTGACTCAAATGTCTACCTCTTCCCTGTGGGCAGCATTGGTACTTGATCCTTGTAATCCCCTAACACAGAGCACAGAAGTTGGCAGACTATAGTCTTGTGGGTCAAATCCAGCCCGTCACTGTTTTTATAAAGTTTTATTGGAACACAGCCACGTCATTTGTTTACATATTGTCTACAGCTGCTTTCTTGCCCGACAATGGACTTGAACTGTTGCAACAGGGACGGTAGGACAGGCCAAGCCTGCATATTCATTACCCAACCCATGACAGGAGGTTTGCTGATCCCTGCCCTAAAAAATTTGCATATGTCAAGAAGGGCTCTTGACATCCTGCACGAAAATTGTTTTGCTTACTTACCAGTTTGCCTGCTCACATCATCATAATCTTAGTCGTTCAAAGTATAGACCAGGAACAACCCAGGTTCTGCAGGTGGGTGGCCTGGTTTCAAGTGTTAGCTCTCGCATTTATGAGCTGTGTGACTTTGAGAAAATCACCTCATCGGGCTGGGCCTCCAGTTTCTCGCGGGCAAAACAAGGATGATGATAACAGCCTCACAGGGTTGCAGTGAGGATTAAGCAAGACATTAAGAAATGCTTCAAATAACATGTGGAACACAAGATCTCAGCTGTAAGTAACCTTTGTATCCCATGGGCCATTAAAGTGGTCCACACTGGTGGAGGGCCTGATATCCAGGGCGTTCTCCATAAAGGGTTCTGGCATATGTAAGGAGTGAATGAAGAAAAAAGACACAGATGCTCCTGAGAGATTAAAATAATGGAAAATACCCAAAGTCGTTGACTAATTCCATGCACAAAGCAGAAGTTTGACTCAGCTTACTTACAGAGGGGCAATAAAGGTACGACAGAAGGTCTTCATGGAAATAATAGAAAAAAAGAAAGCTTTTGCTAAATAATAGAAATTCTCCTTGAGTTATATGGTTAGTTCAATAGCAGAAGAAAAATACAGATGCGCTGTCAGAAATCTGGCCCTCCCCTACCTTCCCCTCATCCTCTGAGTTTGAAGGGAAGGAAACTAACACCAGCATAACCCTCTCCTTCAGTAGATGCTAAGGGAGAAACTTCTTCAAATCCTCATGTGCCGTGACTATTAAATTAACCAAATATGGGCTTACAAGAAATACCAACCACCTGGCCCCAAATGGGACGAGATCATTCCCTAGCTTGTCTATGTATCCAGGGCCTCCCCTGCCCATCTCTTTTCTGAGCCAGTGCTTCCCGACTCAGTCCCGCAGGCTCTGAGCAGAAACCGAAGCCATCGCCCTCGGGCTCTGTCGCTGAGAAGGGGAGCTGTGCTAATTTGCCATGACTAGAAGATCTTTGAAGGTCTTTGCCAGTTTCTATCAAGGCGTAAGAAGCGATTATCACAATTAATGCAACTTACCATGTGTTACTTTTCCAAAAAAGCTATTTCAGGGTAGGTCTGCGGTCTGTCCCTTTCAGAGTTATAAAACTGATACTTTAACTCCGTCCACGATCCCGGGTTTTCCATGTAAGACCTCAGAGAGAATCCTCAGAGGGCCCCCATACCAGCATTTGTCTGTCGGGCTCTCCGAGCTCCCCGATTCACCAATGCTCTTCACCTCAGGTGTGAGAAAGGTTTTCAGGGCGGGGCCAGATGAAGGAGCCGGCGTCCTAATGGATATTCAGACACTTATTTCTGCCAGCGGCAGCCCACAACCGGCAGAGGGAGCTTCCTTTTTTGCCTTCAGCAACCTTTTTCCCTTAACAGCACGCTCATCTTCGAAGATGCTGTCTACCAACGTGGCTTCTGACAACCAGAAGTATGGAGGAGACACGGTAGCGAGCGTATGTTGCCACGCGAGCCAAGGGAAATAGAAAAATGCGTGCCAAAGGGATCCAGGCTGAACAGGAAAGAAAGGGAGAGGCAAAAACATGACTCTAGTTTATATGAGCTGTTTTTTAGAAAATTAAAACGGACATTTAAGATCGAAGTTCAATTATCAAAGATCAAGGTAAAATGTAAAGCAACTATTTGTTATTGGTATCCTTTTGGGGGGAAAAATAAACCCACTTGATTGCTGTCTTTATCATCCTTTCTTTTTAAATAGATGATTTAGGGTTCTGGGGAAATCCAAAGTGGTATCACCCATTGTAAAAAGCATGGTGCCAACCAAATGTCTGGAAAACCCATACTTCGCTTCTCACCAATCTCCCCTCATTCCTCTGAAAGAAATCTGGCTGCAGAGCTGCTAAGTGTGTAGTGAAAGGAGAAACAGGACAGCCTTTTCCCAGTGAAAACAGGATTCACAAAGACTGTGAGAAACAAACCAGCTTTTCTCCCTGTTCACGCATTTGGTGGAAGCTGCCATTTTCAGGTTTGGCACTTCTTTCCTTTCCAATAACCAAGAAGATTTTCTATGAGATATTTATATATCTATAAAGTACTATCTAATGTTTTTTAATGACTAAATGTTTTTATAATTTTTTTTTTTTATCCCAATGCTTTGGCTTGTACAGTAACTTTCATTTTTACTGAGATCCGTGTAGCCCTCGGGTTTATGAGAGGTTGCTGGAAAATAAATTAGGTTCTTTGAGATGATCTTGGGAGCCTTCAGAACTTGTTGTTCAGGAGATGATCTTTCCTCCCTCACCTGCCTTCAGATGAAGCCAAGGGACTGGGACGAGGGCATTTATCTGAGGTGTAATGACAGTGTGTCCTTCTTCAGTTGAAAGAGCTATGGCGGGGCAGAGGGTTATAGCTCACTGTTGCTGGAAACTGCCTTTTCCTCACATCACGTGAGCCAACATCTTGCCCTGACTTAGGTGGCAAGGGAAACAGACACGTCAGTTTTCATTGTCAGCTTCTTAAAACATTATTTACCTGGCAGTGTTTGAACCGTGTATTTACTGTCACATTTTATATTGGCTATCAGGCTTCTATTTACCACTTAAGAGATATATTGAAAAATTACCCTCAAGATGTCACATCCAAGTGAAGATATATTTGAGGTTTTTAAACAAGATTGGGTTTTGTGTATACTAGCTGTGGGCAAATGAATTACAATTCGCAAAGTAAATTAAATAAAGTTAATAGATATGAAAACAACCAGTAAAGAGATGATCATTGTGATCTTAAGCTTCTGTCCAGCCCTTATAAACCATTGCAGACTGTGAGCCTTAAAGTAGAGCCTCGGTGGCAACCGGGATTCAAGTGAACAGGATGTAAAATTAAGCCATTGTGGACAAGCCTGTCATGGTCACAGATACTCCAAGTATTCTTTCTGAAAGAGGGGACTCTGGACCGGCAGTGTGCACATGGCCCATGGGCAGCCCCACAGTCCCTGGGCATAACCTTCAGAGCCCTATGAGATGGGTGTGGGCAGCCTGGCCATGAGTCCATTTAATGACCTGAGGTGGCCTCCTATGAGGGACTCTGCCCATTAAAATCACTGTAGTTGTCAACTAACCAAAGAAGACTAAGTCCCCCCAGAATCTGAGAACACATAATGGAATGGTCATTTAGGATTTAGAGGAGCACAGAGAGAATCAGGAAAACAAGAATGGATATTTACAAGAGAACACAGATACTGGAAATTCAAGCCAGTCTTTGAAGACCTCTTGCTTTCCCACGGTTTGTGTGTTTTTATGATCCACACCCTTTTACCTCAGTTACTGAAGTGAGCCCTGTTCCTTTCAAAATTACCCTAGTACAGTAGGTACTGCTGTAGTTTCTACTACCATAGACTACTATAAATAGCCTAATTTAATTCCCAGAGTAGATATTGTTGTTACTCTTAAATATTTCACAAATGTACTCATAAACTTACATAGGACAAAGATGACCACTCTTCATCTTCACTTGGTACTAACTAGACTTGATTTCTAGGAAAAGAGTATTTCTGCTTTACCAGCATTCAGCAATTAAACAGATCTCTAGAGAATATAGTTACCTGGTCATACCACCTGGAGAACCAGGTGTCCCTAGAGACTTCCCTGGTTCAAATGGTGAGGAAAAATTCCTATCTGTTCACTTATGGCTGTCCCTTTCACTTGGTTTTTTTCTTTTTTTTTATTTTTTAACATGGGAGAAAATATAAATAGAAAAATTACAAAGTTCAGACGAAAAGGAAACATCAGGGAGTGTGTGACATCTTTCAATCCTGTGGAAGATACAGGCATTAATACAGGCCCTGGGTTGGGATGGTGTGGCCCCCCATTCCCTATGAATTGTTCATAGAAAGTGAAGGACAGCTATGAAGTAAATCTCACCTTTAAGCTCAGGGCAAGGTGGTACCAAGATTTGTAAAGAGAACCTGGAGTAGAACTGGGACAGGAGATAAATATACATGGAACAGCATAAACTCATGTGCTGAGGTCATTTATTCAAACAAGTATGTACTGAACTCCAGACACTATTGCAGGTGCTGGGGATATCATCGCAGTGAGAACAAAGTCCCTGCCCTCACGACGCTTCTATTCTAGTTCAGGGTGTCCCAAAGTGCGACCTACAAAATGCTAGTCTGTGGAGGGTCAGTGGTCAGTAGTAGAAAGGGGGTGCTCTGGTATTAAGTGTTGGAAAATACTTGGTTGAATGAAATCAAGCAGGTTTTCATAAAGCATATCTTCACAGCCGTATTCCTTTGCTTGGGCTGCCCTAACAAAGTGCCACAGGTTTAGGGACCTTCAACAACAGAAATTTATCGTGTCACCGTTCTAGAGGCTGGAAGTCCAAGCTCACGGTATGGGCAGGATTGTTTCTTCTGAGGCCTCTCTCCTTGGCTTGCAGACGGCCGTCTCCTCCCTGTGTCCTCACATGGTCTCCCCTCTGTGTGTGTCCGTATCCTAATCTCCTCTTCTTATAAGGATACTACAGTAGTTACATTGCATTAGCACCCACCCTGATGACCTCATTTTACCTTAACCGCCCCTTTAAAGACTGTCTCCAATACAGTCACCTTCTGAGGCACTAGGGGCTAGAATTTCAACATAGGAATTTGGGGGAAAGAAAAAATTCAACCAAAACAACAGCTTTGTGAAGCTGAGTCTTCCAGAATTGTAAATCAGACCGTGTCCATTCCATTCCCCTGCCTACGTTGAGGCCCCTTGAATGAAAGAGTGAACCCTAAAGTAAACTGTGGACTTTAGTTAATAGTTGGTAGCAAATGCACCACACTAATGCAAAGATGTTAATTATAGGAGAAACTGTATGTGGTGGGGGTGGGGGCTACGGAGGAACTCTGTGCTTTGTGCTCTATGTTTCGGTAAACCGAAAACCGCTCTAGAAAAAAAAAAAAGGCTACTGATTTTTTTTTTTTTAAGGACAAATCCTATATAAACATTAAAATAAAAGACCCCTCAAATGGCTGCACATTACCAGATACTATGAGGAGCTGCCCCCTTTCTGCATCTCTGACCTCCCCTGCCCCTGGCTTCACTCTGTTCCAGCCACAGTGACCTTCCTTATGGTTCTAGAGCATGTCAATCTGGTTCACATTGGAGGGGCTTTTGCTTAGTGTTTCCTCAGCCTGGATTCTTTTTTCCTTCCCTGGTTTTCCGGCTCTCAGTTTACAGGTTACCTCCTCAGGGAAGTCCTTCCTGACTGCTTCACCTATGGGAGCCCACAGAGCACTGTCCCATCCCCCTGCATTTATTTTATCCTTGTTTGTTAGGTTTTATTTCTGTGTCTGTGATCTGTTTGTTCCTTTTCTGCTCCCGGGGTCTTGTTCTCACTGAGTCCTCCCCGAGCACTTATTCCCATTTCCTCCGAGGCCACCTGGCCAAAGCTGCCCTCTGACCTGATCAATTGCAGCAGCCTCCTAACTGGTTATCAATAAGATACAAATGAAGATGAGTGTGATCCTTGAAGATGATTCCAACAATTGGGTCCTTTCCGCCAGATCTGGATTTCATTTCATATGCAAGGATCCCCTCCTCCCTCACCTTTTTCTCTTGAACAGCATAGCTGTAAACACAAGGGGGAAACAAAGAAAAAAGAAAGAACGCCCTTCTTCCCACAAAGATCTTTGTTTAGCATTTAAGATTTCACATCTTGGAACTGTTAGGGTAACCACCTGAGTTAATCTCAGCTGGGATAGTTGAGAAAGGTGATCCTGAAAGCAGCGAGAATTGATGAGGCAATTTAGAAGAAGAGAGATTTAAAAACACTGAGTGTTCCTGGTAGATTTTGGAGTACAGGTGTACTTTCTTCTATTTGGAAAGAATTGCAAAGAAATGCGGTCCAACGAGGTATGTTAGCCAGTGACAGCTCCTCACTTACCCCAAAGTAAATGGGCTTCAGTGGGAGATTTGAAAGGTAGAAATATGGCCAGGGATGTTTATGCCTCTTTTCCTGAAGGGAAAGACCCCTCTTTCTTTCCAAAAACGGTCCCAGGCGTGAATGAGTTCATGGTTTGGGTTTTTTTTTTTATTTGTTTCATTTTCTTTGTGTGTTTTGTTTTGCAAACAACAGAAACAAACTCAAACCAGCTGAAGCAAACAAGGGGGCATTGATGACAGGGGACACAGAGGTGCCATGGAAATGAAGGGCGGAAATGGAAGCTGGCTTTAGGAAGCTCCTGGAAAGCCCTCAGGGCTCCCTGTCGTGGCTTTTCTCTCCGGGACTACACACTCCTTCACTTTCTGTGTGAACTGCCTTTCCTTCTCTGGGCCACAAGAGCACCAGTCACCCTCCTTCTGTCACCTAAGTATACAAAATATAAGTGCTGCAGCCAGCGGAGTCTGTCTTTGAGTCTCAGTCTCAATCCATGTTCCTGGGAGAAGTCATGTTAGTGGCACCATGTCCATCTGTGGCCAAGCGGCGGAGGAGGGAGACTCACAGGACACACTGACTTTCACCTCTGTGTTCTGTACATAGTGGAAGTGAAATGAAAGCTGGGGAAGTGAGAGAAAGAGCGAAGGGGAGTTGCTGGGAGCTGCACTGATGTTCCGCAGAGCCCCGCAGTGTGTGCAGGATCATCATCCATCCATTAACGATTTATGGAGCCACCCCTCCAAAAGCGCAGACTTGCTGCCATTGAAGACAACTCCTGCCCTCTAGAAGCCGGGAAGCGAAAGATGCACATATGGAAATTGTCGGGCAACATGCAAATAGGACATTTGGGGATGAAATATTTACTGGGTACCTGCCATGTACGAGATACTGCGGGTCATTAGGGAGCGAGGGTACTAGTAACTCGCTGCCCCCTCCTTGTCCAAATTCTAAACCCACTGAGAAATAATATAAAGCCAGAAGAGACCCAAGTGCCGCCTTTATTACCAATAAAGGCTGGGTTGGGGGAGGCAGTGTTTTATCGCAGTTAAACGGGCTTTCTTTGCTAAACCACAGAATTAGGCAGAGATGGGTGGAGCCAAGCACATGGCCTGGTATTCCAAACTCCATGTATTAAACACCTACTATACACTAGGCGCTGCTCTAGATACGGAGATATAGCAGTGAACAAAATTAAGTTTCTGCCCTTATGAACTTGACTTTCTAGTGGGGAGAAATCGACGACAACAACAACAACAACAAAAGGTGATGGTGTATACACCTGTGTGGGTCTGCTAGGGCTGTCATTTTGAAGTACCACAGTCCAAGTGGCTTTGAAAACAAGTTAATTGTCTGACAGTTCTAGAGGCTGGAAATCTGAGATCAAGGTGTTGGCAAGGCTGGTTTCTTCTGAGAGCCGTGAGGGTAGGATCGATCCCAGGCTTCTCTCCTGGCCTTGCAGATGGCTGACTTCTCTTTGTGTCTTCACTTGGTCTTTACTCTGTCTTAATCTCTTATAAGGACACCAGTCACATTTGGCTAGGGCCCACCTGAGTGACCTCATTTCAACTGAATCACATCTATAAAGATCCTATCTCCAAATACAGTCATGTTCTGAGGTCCTGAGACTGAGCCCTGGTTAGGACTTCAGCATATGGACTTGGGGTGAGGAGACACACCTAGGCGCCTTATAGCACCATCAGGAAAATCAAAGCAGGGTTAGAGAGTTTTGATGGATAGAACACTGTTTTAGACAGGGAAGACATTAACAAAGATGTAAAATTTGAATACAAGTTTTATTTTAATGAATATTAAGGCCTTTGAAGACATTCCAGGTGGGGTAACAGAGCAAGGGGCTGGGCATGGAGTGTGTATGAGATATGTCAGCGTGAAGTGAGGAAATCTGGGGGGACTCAGGGGAGCTTTTGTAGGAGTACTAGAAATCAGAGTCATCCGCAGGGTGTAGTGAGGTGATAAATTACACTTAGCTTGAGGTTAGGAATTTGGGATTTATCTTGAAACAACTAGGCTGAGAGTCCTTTGAAGATTCCGGGAAACAGTAGGAACAATGAACATGGTCTCTTGGGAAGAAGAATCTAAACTCAGTAAGTAGAATGAATGAGAAGTGGGACCGGCTGGAGGCCGGGGGATCATTTTAAAGGAAGAATCTACTGAGTCAAAATCAGCATTCAAGTTGTGAGTTACATGAAATAAGTCATACTCATTAAACTCCCTGGAAATGGTTACCTGGAGTAGAGTTATGCCCATATCCATAGTTCATCTGCTGCTGCAATTAAAAGGCAGAAAATGCAGTCAAACTTGGATTGGAAATGCTGAGCAGGTCTCCAGGCTCAAGGGATGGCTAGCTCCTGGCCAGGCGAGCAGCTGGGATTTTCATCACGCCTTTGTCTCTCAGCCATGTCCACACCAAGACCATTAGGTACGGGTAGGACTGTGTCCTCCCAAAATTTGTACTTTAAAGTCTAACTCCCAACTACCTCAGAATATGGTGGTCTTTGGAGACAGGGTATTTAAAGAGGTAATTAAGGTAAAATGAGGTCATTGGGGTGGACCCTAAAGCAATATGACTAGTGTCCTTATGAGAAAGAGATTAGGAAACAGACAGGTGCATGAGGGAAGACCATGTGAGGATACAGCAAGAAGACAGCCATCTATCTATAAGCCAAAAAGAGAGGCCTCAGAAGAAACCATCTTGCCAACACGTTCATCTTGGACTTCCAGCCTCCAGAACAGTGAGGCAAAAAATTTCTGTTGTTTAAGCGCCCCAGTCTGTGGTACTTTGCTACAGCAGCCTTATCCATCATTCTGTTCTGATGGCCACTTCTGAGCATGCCTTAGAGTTCCAGAAACCTTCCTTCATCATCTTTTTCTCATGTTTTGCTTACAGCCAATGCTTAGCCTCCTTACTTCACTTTAAGTCCAGTTTCTCCGGTTCTATCCATCAACAGAGGAAAAGGTTCCATCATCCTCATCATGCTGCCTCATCCAATACCTAGCCACTAGTCACCTGTGGTTATTTAAACTTAACTCAATTAAAATAAAATACAATTAAAAATTCAGTTTCTCCAGCACCAGCCACATTTCAAGTGTTCAGTAGCCACATGTAACTAGCGACCACCCTATTAGACAGCACGTAGATAGAACATCTCTTTTATCACAGAATGTTGTACTGGACAGCACTGGTATAGAAGAAAGCTTAACCTTTCCTTAAAGCCCAACCTGTTGTATTTATTAAGGTTCTCTCCAGTGTAAGCAACATAAACCCACTATTGGTAGAATAAGGTTTAAAAAATGGGATAGGAAGGTGGTGGTGGGTCTTACTGGGAAATACCAAATATCCCACAGGACCAGAAGGACAGTTGAAAGAACCAAGAGCAGCTCCAAGGACTTGGACAGTAGGCTTTTGTGGGCCTTTCCTCTACGGAGCTATCAATTTCTACGTTTTTCTATGCTGTATCTCAAGAATCAGGAAAGAGAAGCTGAGTGGCCCATTTTGAGACACGAGTCTACTCGGCCAGATGAAACTGAGAAAGATACGGCAACAGGGCGCTAAAGGACAAAATGGCCACATGACGTCCACCCTGATGTCTTCTCGATGGTACCAAAGAATAAGGAGTCACTGTGAGTGAAGCTACCACCTCGATCAGGGCACTGTTACGGATAAATGAAATATCTCTTTAGTGGTTGATCCAGAACCTTCCACTGCACAGTAAGCCTTGTGTATGCTTCGATCTTTACTTTTTGTAGGATGAAAGCAGCAAGCATGTTGGGTTCCTTTACCTATTTTGACAAATATTTACTGAGGGCTTGCTTGGTGCACAGGTGCTGATATAGATGCTATGGGAGAAATAAAAGGGAATAAGGTATGTTTTGTTAAAAATATATCTCATCCCCCAATAGGAACCTGTTCTATACAAAGCTGAATAATCTGGGAACTGATCAGGAGGCTAGTTTCACTGAATTCTTTGCCCCATCCTTTCCCAACCTTAATAAATATTTTTATTCTTTTGCTGCTTCATCACTATGACAAATTATACAAAATATACAAGAAACCCTCAAACCTACGGCCCTCCCTTCCCAAGCAACCACCTCATTTACTTTAACCAGTTCTGATTGCCAAGATCAACTATAATGACATCTTGCCGAAGCCCACACTTCTGTTAGGAAAATCCTGTAATTTTCCACTTTCATGAATAGTTTACCCAAAAAGAGTTTTCCAACTTGAATCTTGTACATTTTATTTAAGTCAGCGTACATATGCCTCAATCATCCTGTGACACTGAGCTCTATGATTGCAGTTAAATTCCACACAAAGACTTCAAGTCCCTTTAAAATACGCTGTCTACCATAAAGAGGCCACCTCATTTCAGAGAACTCAGTTGAGATTGAACTGTCTCTTACTTTCAATTAAAAAATATTACACAAATGAATCATCAAAATAATTGCAGTTGTGGATAAAAAATTAAATCACTAATGATTCCAAAATTAATAATCAGAAAACAAAGGGAGGAGTATATTGAGTGGATGACAGCAAAAAATGAATCTCCAGGCCAACAAAACAGTGAAGATTTTAATTTGGAGTTGCTCTACTCCCAGCTATCCGTTCGTAGCGCACATCCATCAAGTCCTGATGAATATGAAGGAGCACGGTTTATCATGCCACCAGAGCCCTAAGGACGTCCATGGATTTGGAGTTGGTCAGGGGAAATGGCAGACACCTGTATGGTGATTCTTCAGTGTTCCTCTCTTTCCTCCCTATTGTTTATTTACAATTGCACTGATAATAGCGTAATTGTCATTTCAAAGGGATTCCAGTTCTTTAGATAGGCTCACATTGCTTCAAAATCTGTCCGTGACCATGATGAACCGTAAACGCTGAACTAAAACGTGCTGCCATATTTGAAGCTTGAGTTATTCAGAGAAAGCCGGTCTGTAACACCCTCAAAGAAAGAAAATCAGCAAGTCATTTTCCTCTCTCATTCAGATTCCCCCTTACTAGTTTAAACCACCTATATTTATTCTTCCATTTTTTATCTCCCTGGCTCCGTTCCCTTTTGTGTCATGAAAGAGTATTTATTTCCCCCCTTTGTATTATGTACTGTTTCTCGCTTTGTAAGAGCAGTGTGCCTTTTATCTTTTGCTGATGGGAGACTGTTACCTTTTGAGTGGTTTCTGGTCCTGGGTATGAATTCGCCCCTCATGGGGATGGCATTACCATCCACTGAACCCATTTCAAGTTCATTTGCATTTCACAATACATATTTCTATATCTGCGTGTAGATCTAAGAGGAGCTGAAAACCATTAAAATTCCTACTATTCTGCATGCTCAAAAATCTTCAGAAAATTCATCATCTGTGTCGGGAGTACTGAGGTGCTGTTACCTTGCATACACGCATCTGTATTTTAGAGATTGTGAGTAAATATCCAATGGCTTAGTACAGGCTTCATTAAGGAATTGCTAGGGTTGACATAAATACTCTTATTAATTATAAGTAACCAATTCAACACGAAGGGAGAAAAGTGATTTTTGTATTTGCGGTAAGTAGTTCACGCTTGCAGTTCACAGGGGTGCATAGGGTTGGCAGTCTTTTATATGACTAGTTCCTGGTGTTTATGAATATTGTTATCAGACAGTATATGCAATCATTTTGTTTTCAAAATTGAACACTTAGGTGTGATTTAGTTAACTCCCTATCTGCTCACGGTTGTGTTTTTATAATATAAGTAGTAACGCTTTCATATCTGTAGTAATTCACGGGTCAAAATATTGTAGGCATGCCTTGGGAACAGATCTGCCAAATGGTTTAACCTCTTTTCTTTTTTTCTGTAGCTAGTCACATTTGATCTCCTCAAATTACATACTAAAAAGAAACAGAAATGTGGAATTTATTTGCATTTGTTTTCCCCCGAGCTTCGTCACTCTGATGATAGCATTTACTAGACTTCTGATTTTTATTTGAAAATGAGTCGTCACCCCTTCTGGTTTAAACTGCACCCTCTGCTCTTCCTCCTATTCATTCTGCTCTTGCTAATTGTGTATTTTCTGGGAGTACCGTTTGCTGCTTGTTCAGCATGTCAGCTTTCTTTGAATGAATTTCAAGATGTACTAGGGTTGGTAAGCTGAATTAGATTTGGGCTGCTTCTGTTTCTCACTGGGGAACATTTCTTCATTTTCTGGGAAGCTGTCTTTGACTGTTATTCATGATACAGTTTCATACCTCTCAATAAACGCTTAGAATTTGATAATAAAAAAAATCTCATTCTCCTGAATGTTGAATTGCTTCTCTTAATAAATCATAAAATGAAGATAACCCACGATGTTTCCCTTTTTGCCTTGGCTGTTGGGGAACCCAGAAGTATTCTATTTTCTATATAGCAGTCACCATCCTTGATGAAACACTTCTGTGCAATTCTTTCTCCCTAGTCCCCAGCCTTTCTTTCTGTCACCTTGCTGTAGTTCTCTTGTTTTGATTTTTCAGGAGCTATTTTGTGTTTTTCTTGTTAGAAATGTCAAATACTTCTTTGGAACTCAGTGAAGTTTAAAAGAATTAAAGTGATCATTCTGTATTTTAGAAGAAATATATGGCCTCCATTTCTATTTTTTTTTTTAAGATTTTATTTATTTGACAGAGAGACACAGCAAGAGAGGGAACACAAGCAGGGGGAGTGGGAGAGGGAGAAGCAGGCTTCCCGCTGAGCAGGGAGCCCAATGCGGGGCTCAATCCCAGGACCCTGGGACCGTGACCTGACCTGAAGGCAGACGCTTAACGACTGAGCCACCCAGGCACCCCCATTTCTTGACGGTAGTTAGAGGATAGGCAGAAACCTTCCCATGAATCCTAAAGAAATGAAGGGAAGAACCCCAGAGGAGATCCACTGGGACCTATAGTTTGGGTGCTTCATATGGCCATCCTCTTGGGCCAGAATCCCTGAGGAATTCATGTTCTTTTTCAGTAATCACAGGTGAATTTCTGCTCCCCACCACGGGGAGCATGGTATGAGGCATTTTGAAAATACAGTAAACAAATCTAATCGCTGGTTTCAACTATTAGAACCAGGTCTGCAAGTATCCCTTCTGGGAGATGAACACATATTAGGTATGACATCTAAGGCCCCAGTGCATTTTTTTTTAAAGATTTATTTATTTATTTATTTGTTGGGGGGGGTGGGGGGGGGGAATGAGCAGAGGGTGAGAGAGAGAGAGAGAGAGAGAGAGAGAGAGAAACAGACTCCCCACTGAGCACAGAGCTAGATGCCAGGCTAGATCTCAGGACCCTGAGATCAGGACCTGAGCCGAAATCAAGAGTCAGACCCTTAACTGACTGAGCCACCCAGGTGCCCCAGCCCTAATCCATTTCTAACTCTGATTCTTGTACAGGTTATTTCTCAGCTCTTTTTTCCCTTCTTTTATCAAGATTTGATACTAATTTGGTTCTTAATCTAATATTTTTGGCAGTGGAAGGGTTTTGTGTCTTTTACAGAAGTCTGGTCCTTAGAAATATCTAATTTCCAGTACAGTCTTATTCACTACATCCAGATTTCTTAAATCCTACAAAGTTCTTTTGAAAGCTATGCTGTCCAATCCCAATTTAACAATTCCAATCGACAAACAACCCATTTAACCCCCAGTCAATATGTCTTTAGGGCCTGTGGGTGGGGTAGGGCCTAAAGATGGAAAGTCCTGGCATTCCTCTCAGTCACAAGAGAGGGGACAGTTCTACCCCACCCCCCAACAAAGCAGCAGGAGGGAAGCACAGTGAGAGAAGGACATGCCAAGGCTCTGGAGGCACCAGAGAGGCAGGGGGCAAGTGAGGGGATGCGGGGTGGGAGCCAGTAGGGGGAGGGATGAAGGAGGAGGTGGCCTTGGAGCTGGGGGCAGGGAGTTTGAAAAAGGGATAATACCGGGAGGAGGAAAGAGGAGAGGGAGGAACTTGGTGGCCAGGGTAGAGGAGAAGACAAGGACAAAGTGGGAAATGACAAGACCACTTCCTGCGAGATTAATGACCACTTCTGGTGTGATGAACCAATAACCAGAGAATGGATAACGAGGGGGCCAGGTATGAAAATCAAGGCTGGGAAGGCAAAGAGGCCTTGTGGCAATTTCTGAAGAGCCTGGCACTCTGAGCTTAAGTAGTTGGACTTTCCTGCCATGCGAACGATGAGGAAGTTACTGTTTCCGGGCAGAGTGGGGACGCACTGAGCAGGTGCTGAAGGCAGATCACTGCAGATGCGAGTGTGAGGCTGGCTGGTGATGGGAGAGGCTTCAGGAGGAGGAAATGGACAGCGGAGCCCAGTTCTTGTGGGTTTTAACTCCGTTCAATTGAATTACATTGAACACATTAATGAGAAGATAATAGAAGTGACTTATCCAGAGAATTCATTCTAACTAGTACAGTCAAACACTGGATAAAACATTACATTAGGGGGCGCCTGGGTGGCTCAGTCGGTTAAGTGGCTGCCTTTGGCTCAGGTCATGATCCTGGAGTCCCGGGATCGAGTCCCGCATCGGGCTCCCTGCTCAGCAGGGAGTCTGCTTCTGCCTCTGACCCTCCCCCCTCTCATGTGCTCTCTCTCTCTCGTTCTCTCTGTCTCAAATAAATAAAATCTTTAAAAAAAAAAGGGGGGGGGCGCCTGGGTGGCTCAGTTGGTTAAGCGGCTGCCTTCCGCTCAGGTCATGATCCTGGAGTCCCGGGATTGAGTCCCGCATCGGGCTCCCTGCTCGGCGGGGAGTCTGCTTCTCCCTCTGACCCTCCCCCCTCTCATGTGCTCTCTCTCTCTCAAATAAATAAATAAAATATTAAAAACAAACAAACAAACAAACATTACATTAGGGCCCTCTGAGCTTGTTCTGAATTTCTGAAGGAAAAGTTAATTATGTAGTTTAGACCTAATGCATGATTATATCTGAGAACCACATGCCTAAAATTCCTTTTCATTAGCTCCTTTTTTTCTTTTTTCTATTCAAGGCCTTCTGTAAAAAAAAAAAAAAAAAAAAAGCCCATGCCACCCTCAGCCCTGGGGGAAATGAGCAAAGAGGGCCTTTCAGTGGTCTGTGTAATGCTAGAACAAATGTTCATGTGTACTGGGGTGCTGGAATCATGTTATGGGGCTTTCACTAAGAGAATCCATCGTGGGTAGTCCACTTCTGGCTCTCATTATCCAACTCCTGAGACCTTCTGCCCACCCGCAAAATCAAACCCTGAAGAGTAAATGTAAAGAGATCATCTGTATGTGATGGCAGATATATACACATACATCTATAAATGCATGATGGGAGCTACCGCATAATAGACATGCTCAGGGAAGCCTCAATTTAGCAAACAGTTTTGAACTTTCTTTTGCAAAAGCAGCCATTGGTAATAAAATGAACCGCTTTGCCTCTGCTCCTGCCCCTGTGAAGTTGCTAGCCTGCTGGAATAGTCCAAACAAGACAGCAGCAGACAATAAAAGGCTAAAAGACCCAGAATGATAAGCATCTGTGGAGCAGCTCACGTTCGGAATATTTCCATGTGCTGATGAGTCTTAGAAGCCTGAGTGAAGCCAGATATTGAAGCCAGATACCAATACCTTTGCAGATATTGATGAGTGGGAAGATTGCTCCTTGTATCTTGGACTCTCCGGGCAAAAGAAAAACACACCAAACCCTCATCTACGTACTACGTAGCACCAGCTTTTACTGGCTTTTTCCACTTTCCAGAGCCAAAGATAAAGTAATTAATAAAGTTATGAATTGGTACAGGGCGCCTGGGAGGCTCAGCCAGTTAAGCAACCGACTCTTGATTTTGGCTCAGGTCATGATCTTGGGGTCCTGAGATTGAGCCCCACATTGGGCTCCACGCTCATGGGGGGAGTCTGCTTGTCATTCTCTCCCTTTCCCTCTGCCCCTCCCCACACATGCTCACTCACTGTCTCTATCTCTCAAGTAAATAAATCTTTAAAAAAATAAATTATGAATGGTTACAACTACTTTCAGTTGGAAACACTGAAATATACAACTACTTATATTCAACATACAACTCCCTCATTTTTTTCCCCTCCAGCTTATTACAGATCTAAACTACCTCGGCAATTTATTTTTAGGATTATGGTTTCAAATTGTACCTATTTTTATACGGTTTAAGACTTTTCCCAAGAGGTTGCCTGAATTAGGGAAAAGCTGTTATGTCTATTCACATACAAATACCCAAGGAATGCAGTATTTATTCACAGGACAGATTGTTCATATTAAAGGTGAGTTGCTCTGGGGTCACACTCATGTAGGAGTGGGGCCAATGCACCTTCCCTTGATATTCATATCAACTCCAGCCCACTTTCTCTCAGAGCCAGATTGTGGGATATTCTAGAAGATCAGCTGCTCTTGGCAAGATCTGGCTCTGTCGGTTGTTCTCTGTAAGTCCTCTCAGGATTCATGATGCTTTAGAATTTTAAAACAAAACAAAAGAAACAAAACAATAAGACTACACCAGTTTTTACCGCTGCCTGCCTGGTCGGTCTGTGTGCTGCATAGCTGTGTTCCTATGATGTATTTTCTGCCTGAAATTCCCTATGGTCTAATGGCAGCTGTGTTTAGTTTCTTGAATTCACCCATCTTCCTTGTATGGCTGAGGTATCATGACCGTCCCTTGGGAAGACTGGCTGACCCCCTTAGACTTCGTTCTTGGTAACTTTTCCTTCAGTTCTACATCAAATAGGGTCTTAGGGACTGAACATTCCACCCATGGAAAGCAAGTATAAAATATCATATCCATCCTAGAGATTCCATCCTTGTCTTGATTGATATGGCAAGAATTTGAGACCAACTTAAAGCCATACGTTGTAACCAAGCCTTAGGTAAAGTGCTGATTACCATCTCTCCTTCTGGCTATTCAATAATTTTCTGACAATAGACTTGCCAAGCTAACTTTCCAACTCACTATCTTCCATGGAGTTTTTCGTTGAAAATTCCCTACTGTATGTGGTTATGACTTAGGTGTCCTTCAGAGTGATTGCTCTTCTGGCTAACTCAAAGCAGCCCTCTCTTGTATGTTCACTTTTTCTTGAGGATCATCATCCACAGGAATAGTTCCTGAGTAACTATCAATGATTTTTAAATACACTTGCAACTTGTTGACTTGGGGAACTTCCCAGAGCAGGGGAAAACACGTTTTAATGCTTCCTACTAGGTTGTAAATCCAAAATCTTGGTCTGTCAAACTGCAGTGAATTAAAATTATCTTGCTATAAAACTTTTTTTTTTTCTCTTACTTTGGAGAAGGGTGAAGTGATCCTTGTGTTAGTTTTGTCTTACTTTGTTTTATATTATACAATAGTACACACAGGCAACTCTCCTGGAGAACTTGGGTGTTCTAATTTTGTCTAAATCTATGACATTTAGTATCAATTTGATGTCATTTGTCTTAAGTCTGACCCTTTAGCTTCCTTTACTACTACTAAGCCTGTGTTCGACCATCCAGCCCATATGCCCACGCACTACTCAGCAGTCCTACAACAAATGAACATGGAAATTGACATTTATTGGGCTCTGGTTTTGAGTTGGGTATCATTATAATTGTATGCATTAACTCACTCAGTCTTCACAACATTAGTGTTAGGTATTCGTGTTATTCCCGTTTTAGAGAAAAGGGAATTAAGCCTCAGGGAGGTTAAGTAACTTTCATAGCAACTAAATGAGGAAACCAGGATCCAAATTAAGACCCATCTGATTCCAAAGCCATAAGGATATACTACTTCCCTACATTACTCCAGGGAGACCCTTTCTGGCTAGAAATCTATAACTCTTCAGTCAAAGGTGTGTATGTTCTGAAATATAATTTAGAGATCCAGGAACCAAAAGTAAATAGCTGATCCCAGTCTGATTTTTTTTTTTTTTTTACTCTTTTTATCTCTATTTCTGTAGATAGTCCTTGGGTCTGTTAACTCATGTTATTTTCCTCTTATAAATGCTATTTCTGGTTAAGTACTGCTGGATTTGGAAATCATTCTCATGACTAAAGATTTGTTTGCCTAGTAAGAGCCCAGTGTAAGGCTGTGCTGTCAGTGGGTGCTCAATAAAGATTAATGGATGGCGGTGCGGGTCTGCGTGGGAGTCGTGTGGCTTCGGATCTGCACGGTTCTCCGAAAGAGACAGAAATGAGGCAGGGAGATAAAAATTACTGGGTCATAATCCAACCCAGATCCCGGGTTTCTGTATTGGACTTTATGATCTGAATGGTCACGAAGGCCCAGGTGCCGAAGGAAATGGGAACATAGAGCCTTGTGTTTTCTCGAGACACGATTGGGAAAATTAGATCCCAGGGCTTGCTTCCAAGATTAATATCAACTTTGAGAGAAAACTTGCTTCTCTGATGAGGGCTGAAGAGAATCAAATATTTTTTTTTAATTGACACATTTTCTATTATTATATACATATAGAGATGATGAGTAATATGCCATATCAGATGGCTTATTCAAACTGTCAGAATAAGGGCTGAAGCGTGAGTAACTTTCCAGAGAACCTTCTGAGAAATTCAAGCAGTGGAAAGTGGCAGCCACCAGCCGTTAGTTCATCTACTACCCAGTCATCCCTGAACAACAACAAAAATTTCTCCCAAAGCACGTGGTGGGACACCTTTAGAGAAAAGGGAGATCGATAATGTAAACTGACTTCACTCAACAGCCAACTGTCCATGCGCCACCCGGGTTTATGCACTCAGTGGAAAAACGGGTCAGCCATGTGACCTGGGAAATGTTGCCTGCATCGTGCATGATGCCGACAGAGCACTTTTCCAAATCTCAGCAGACCTTTAAGATGTTGGTGCCCTCGCTTGCAAAACCAAGCTGTGCTTTGGCATTAGAGATGGTGGAAAGAGAAACGCCTCCATTACTAGGGCCGGTCCCAGAGCTCTGAGATTGCAGTGTAGAGGAGAGAGTAACAGGACACACACTGGGCGGCCTTTCTCCTGCTCAGAGCTGTGTCTCACACTTACCGTCCGCGAAAGTGAGCAGGTACGGAAGAGCTTCTAGCATTCATTCCGGCTCTACCATTTCATGGTATCCTCACTGGCTTCCTCTGTTAAGATGAGCAGTCTTCAATGGAAGTATATCTTGAGGTTTTCAATGAGAATTTATTTAGTCAACTCTACCTTTTAAAAATGCCCCTTTTATCCCCCACTGGACTCTCTTTAGCAATGAGGAAGTCTTATGAATTTTGATAACTTGGTGCATTGGAAAAGAGTTTGATTAATACATTAACATTCACGGCTGTTCCCATCCTTTACTATTTTGTCCCCCAAAAGAAAGGTGACTTTGGAGAAGCAACCCACATGGTGTGTTAGGAAAATAGGTATTGTGGCCGGGGGAGAACTTTCTATGTGTCTGCCGCTCAAACAGAGGCAAATAAGGTACCTCCTGTGAACCAAGACATAGACACACATTTCTGAAACCACTACCCTAAAAGGTAAAGGTTTGAGGAGTGGGGAGGATTCTCGTCCAGTTGCAGCCAGAGGGAGAGAAAATACGGAGACCTGGGCCTCACTCTTGCTTCTACCTGGAAAGACCTAAAAGAACTGCTGACATTTCTCTTAAACGAATCAGTAAATCTTGGTTTTCTTCTGCCAGCTCATTTGACCTTATTTCGTTTTGAAACAGAGAAGGAAAGAAAGAACTAAATTGGCATGGCCTGGAAGTTAGGCAGAATGAACAGACAAGGAAATGCTTGTGCTGTGGAGGCCCCACACAGGATCCCAGGCCTCCGATCGTCACCCTGGGATGTTATTGTTTGCTTGCTGTAGTCTTATTTGTTCTTGCTTCTCATTTCAGATTCTCACCCTGATGTAATAAGTCACCATCTTCCCAGCCATCATCCCCGTATTGACAAGCAAATGTCATCCGCGTTTGATTGACATCCATTGCTCCTGAATGCAAAAGTATGATTTACAAATCAATTCCACTTGTTTATTTAAAGCTGTTCTTGTGTGTCTTATGTATTTGTTAGTGAGATAACTTGCCTAATATCTACTCTGGGTTTTTTTACATTAATATTACCAAACCAGGCTTCTCCTTCTCCTGCTCTCCCACTGCAAATGGGGCTCTTCTTTCTCATGGTTTTTTTTTTCCCTTTTTGCCCCATGCTTCAATGTACATGCGGGAAATGTGCTGTGAAGCCTAGAGGACACTTTGCATATCTTAGGAAAAGATCTTGCCCCAGTACTTTTGTAAAGGCTTCTTGGTTTGTCTTAAGACTTTTAAAGACATTTTAACAAGTGATTATTTCTCATTCATGTAGTGCAAGTAAATGCAACTTCGGGTCCAATGGCACTAACTCCAGATAGATAGCTAGAACAGTAATCCTGTAAGTAGAGGACGGAGTATATACTCACCATCTGCAGCATTTGTTAAAAGAACCCGCCCCCCCCCCCATTATGTGGTGGGCCTGTTCATTCATAATCATTCAAAATGTCCTTTGGCTTTTCAATGCACCTTACTGTTCTCTGGGTAACATCTTCATTTTAGAAGGCTGGCTAGGAAAACCATAAGGTTAAAAAAAAACCCATCTGGAAAATTCTAAAGGGCCCTTCTGATGTTAAAAGTGGCATTTCGAAAAACACCTGAAGCACCGGTTGATTGTGGGTGAGCCAGCAGAGAAATACTGTCGGCAGAGCCACCCTCTTTTCAACCTTCACCTCCACCCTCCAACTGGCGCTGCCGGCCCTGGGGAAATAGAGGGCTTAGGTGTGACCTTGGAGTGCCCAAGGCTGTTGCACATCTGTCTCCCTCCCCCCAGGTATGTCCAGCGAGACCGCTGCCATCACCTGGGTTCAGCAAGGGAGTATTCACGATCTCACTGTTCATCCATGTGCAGAGGGGAAAAAAAAAAAAGAGAGGCTGGGGGAAAAAAAAATCCCACATTGTCAGAGTAATGCCAAACTCTCTCTGAGTGGGATGAGCAGAGCAGATGCTACAGTGAGATGCCAAAGCGGCTCCCCTTCCTCTGTGCCTTGGGTGCCTATAAATTGCTCCGGCGCGCGTTTGTCAGCCTCCTCTTCTCCTGGCAGGTGGTACCCAGGCAGAATTCTGCGTTCAGTGTCTCTCTCGCTCCGCTCCCGGCCGCGAGGCGCTCGCCGCTGCTCACTAGCTCCTCCGCTCCAGCCCGGAGCCTCGCCGAGCTGACCGTGCCCGCCGCCGCGGCTCCGCGCATCCGGGGGGCGGCTGGCCCGAGCTCGCGCGGCCAGCGCAGGTCGTTGGGGGTGCGCGTCTATTAGAGTTGTGGTGGTGGCAAAGGAGGGGGAGAAAGGCAGTGGAAGGGCGAACGGAGCAAGCGAAAGAAGAAAAGAAGGAGGCAGAAAAAGGCAACTTCAGACGGAAAGTTGGTGCGAACTGGCGCAGTCGGCAAAAACGGAAAAGTCGATCGCAGGCAGCGGCTGCATAAAAGTGTGAGCTGCCCGGGCCAGCACGAGAGGCGGCGGTAGGCTCTGCCCTCCGGGTGGCCGCGCCGGCGCCGGCGGCAGCCACAGGTGCGAAGGGGCTCGCGGGAGGCGAGAGGGCGCCCTGCGCACCCCTCCCCCAGCCCCCACCCCCAGCCCGGGACTTCAGCTCAAGTCACTTGGCGTCCGAGCTCCCTCCCCAGCCGCAGCTTCAGCAGGGGGAGCAGGAGCGGGAGCCGGCGGGGAGCGGTCGGCGCGCGCCCGCCCAGGGGAGTTGGGGTTCGCAGGGGGTTGTTTTCGGCTCTGAGGAGGTCCCCGCCCAACCTTCAAAATTTTGTCCAAAAGCAGACAAGAGGATCGCCCCGCGCTGAGCCGGCTGGTGGGCAGCAGGAGGCGCCTGATCGCCGCCGGGGCGCTGGGGGTGGTGATGGTGCTGCTGCTGGTCATCCTCATCCCGGTGCTGGTGAGCTCGGCCGGCACGTCGGCGCACTACGAGATGCTGGGCACCTGCCGCATGGTCTGCGACCCCTATGGGGGCACGAAGGCGCCCAGCACCGCCGCCACGCCCGACCGCGGCCTCATGCAGTCCCTGCCCACCTTCATCCAGGGCCCCAAAGGCGAGGCCGGCAGGCCGGGGAAGGCGGGCCCGCGTGGGCCCCCCGGTGAGCCCGGGCCGCCGGGTCCCGTGGGCCCTCCGGGCGAGAAGGGCGAGCCCGGCCGCCAAGGCCTGCCGGGCCCGCCCGGGGCGCCCGGCCTGAACGCGGCCGGGGCCATCAGTGCCGCCACTTACAGCACGGTGCCCAAGATCGCCTTCTACGCCGGCCTCAAGCGGCAGCACGAAGGCTACGAGGTGCTCAAGTTCGACGACGTGGTTACCAACCTCGGTAACCACTACGATCCCACCACGGGCAAGTTCACCTGCTCTATCCCGGGCATCTACTTCTTCACCTACCACGTCCTGATGCGCGGAGGAGACGGCACCAGCATGTGGGCTGATCTCTGCAAAAACAACCAGGTGAGTGCCGGCAGGCTGCGGGGTGGGCGGGGAGGGAGCGCGGGAAGGTGCAGGCAAGAGGGAGGAGACCCCGGAAATGGGGGTGGGAGCCCGCGGAGGAAGGGCAAGGCAGCCAGGCTCCCGGGAGCGGAGCTGAGGGGAGGCTGTTACTCCCTGGGGAGGCGGGGGTCCTGAGCCAAAGCGGGTGCCCGGAGGCCTGGAGAGGGCGGTTCCCAAGCTAGGACCTGCACTCAGAGCGCGCGAGTGTGAGCGCGACCCTCGAAGGTAGGGAAGCCGGGAGCTCGGTCCCCTGGACAGCTTGTGCACCAGAGAGTCCGGAGCAGGAGGCGACCCCCGGCTGTGGGATCCTCAGCGGCGTGGGGTCGCTCTCAGGCTTTGCCTGGAATAGGAGGGCTGGGGCAGCCCCGAAATGGGCGTGCCAGGGTGACAAACTCGGGGGAGAAAGGGGCCCGCGGGAGAAAGAAGGGACCCGAAGGAGCGAGTCCAAGTGTGGCGCGTCCAGGGCCGAAGAGGGACCGGGGACTCGCGGTCGCAAGGCCCCTGCGGCGTCCCAGACCCGGGAAACAAGCACACCGTCAAATTCAAGGCACAGACCCCGCTTCAGATTTCAGCCCAAGGAGAAGAAGGGGGGAAAGTAATGAGTGCTGATAACAAAAGAGAAAGTTGAGACTCATGGGTGTACTCAGCAAAACACGCACCCAAACACAGAACCCAGACTCCACTGGCTGGAGTAGGAGGCCGCACAGGCAGGTGGCTAGGAGGGCGAGAGGCCGAGTCGGCCCCTGGGCCGCCTGCGTGAGGGTCTTTCCAACCCTGCCTTCTCACAAGGCAGTTGTCTTGGCCTTGACTGCACTAGCCTCAGATTAGCCATGACCCCTTGGACTTGCTCTCCTGGGCTGGTCAGTTCCGCCACCAGGGCCACGGGTCTGCAGTTTTATGCTGGGGCCACTTTACCGTTTGCTTGAGAAACTCTCACGGTCACTGCAAGACCAAAGTGTGTCTGATCTCTTAGAAGACGAAAATAATATTTGTAACTACCGGAAAGTGTCATCGGACCTGAGGCTCGCGCTGAATCAGCAGCGGCGCTCTGGGCGAGGCCTTGCGACCCGCAGCCTGCAGTCTGGGCTGAGTTCTCTGGCTTTAATTTTGCCTATTGGGTGGCACGGGGAATGGCCAACTTAGATTTAACAAGGGCCACTCAGCTCAGGTCACCCGCCTCTTGAATTCAGACCTTCTCAGTTACAGCCCAGGTTTCTATTAAGCAGCATTAAGGCAGGATTTCTTCCAAAGACCCAATTCAGTATCAGTTTTTTTGTTTTTGTTTTTGTTTTCCAAAAAGTGAAAGACAAATATTCTAAATGTATAAGAAAGAAAGGACAAAAAAAATCCTGTCCCTCCCCCCTCCTCCCACCCCTCATTTCTAAAGGAATTTAGAAGTAAATAGCTCAAGAACCCCACAGTACAGGTAGAACCAAAGGGAAAAAAAAAAAAAGTGGGGGGGGGAATGGCCACCAGGAGGCACTGACAGGGTTGTTTATGATAGTTATTATGCACAAAAATAATATTAAGATAAAGAAAAATTATTTACAGAGCAGTGAGATAGTTATAGGCGAATGGCTAAAAAGGGCATGACTCACTGTACCAAGATAGAGCTATCGTATCACCTTTACAAAACGGTTTATGAAAAGCCCCTTAGCAGACAGCTATGAGGCCACCCATTTATTTACAAATTGGCTCTCTTCTGACTCAAAGGTTAGGTCTGGAAAATACTGTCAGGCTGAAGGATTGTTTTTAGAGGTATTCATTAAGATGGAATAATATTCAAGTTTTATCAGCCACTGAATAAAAACACATCTTTAAATATCTGGAAATTTCAATTGCATGAAAAATCAGGGAATGAAACATAAAAATTAGTTTAAAGATTGCTATCTCAACTGCTGAGCCCAGGTATATCGAACTGATTCCAAGAAAACCATTTTATATACATGTTCTAGGTGCATTTTGTTTTTAAAATTATTTCATTGTTTGGAGAGTAGAATGCTCCTTTGTATCATCCTAGCATGCACATTCTCTGAGGATCAGGAAAAAAAAATAAGGCAAACCAGCTGACCTTATCATGTATAAAGCTCTCCACTGGCATTATTGAGCTGTTACTTCTTCAAAAGGTGTGCAACAAGTAATTCAGAAAAATATATGTAGCAGCAAACAATATATTTTCAACTTCAGCATGGACTATTTTGGAAAATTGTTATTAAAATATTACTGTGAAGGAATTTTATCCTTAGAATAGAATTATTTTGTAAAGTCTGATCTGTAGACAGCTGCAAATGAGAAATATTTTATAAAGTTTATTTTATTAATATTAAATAAATAGTTTATCAGTGATTTTCAGTTATGTTCTTCTCTGATCACTTCTTAGAATGGCAGTTTCCCCCCCCTGAGCAGACCTAATTTCTTTTCATAAAACAGAAACTCAGAGATCCATGGTCAGTGTAATGTTCTATGAATTAAGAGGTTTTGAGAAGCACAAAAATTAAACTAAAAATGCAGTTCACTCTAGGATAGAGGAATGCCTCTGGACCGTAACCATATGAGAACCATTTTATTTATGCTTTGTGTTGAATGCAGGATCACAGATGGAAACATCAAAGGCCAGTAAATTAACCTGATGCACCACTTAACCTTTTGTTTATGATTCCACAGAAGTACAATGAAAATGAAATTATGAGAGCATCAGTAGCAATTAATTAAATTAGCAAATGTTACCATAAATATTGTCTCTAATGATAAACCCTCCTTAATAAGATAATGCTAAAGCCACATGAGCTCCTATGTTCTCACAAACATGCCACTAAAAGGATCACAGTTCTCATATTCCCCATGAAACCATCAACACAAATTTAATCATACCATTTGTTGAGAGCCCATGACAGTGCATATGAAAGGTAAAAGTTGGACTCGGATGGCTTTACAGAGAGACAGGAAATATAATTTTAATGTGCTCGTATGCCTTTAGCAGAAAACCTGAATTCAAAAATTGCTATGTGAATACAGTCACTGTAATACCACTATAATAAGCCACTATAATAAAAGCTAAAAGTGGCTTGAGATTAGAACTATAAAATAATTAAAGACCCGGTTTTTTTCTAAGAATGCATTAATTAATTATAGTAGCATCAATGAACATGAGATATGCTGGAAACAACAGTTTGTGGGTTGATATTCATTCATTAGCAAGATTAACGAAATGTCAAATTAATATTATCTTTTTAAAAGCGATGAAACACGCACTACAGATCAAGCAGGATCTAAATAGTTAACTTATAATATGAAAAGATAGTAGAGTACACTTAGGCAGAAATGGGGATATCGGGCTAAGGAAAGGATGCATCATAGTCCCAGAGAAAATGCTGAAATCGGTGTACATTTAGGAACCTGAAAATAGTCTCCAAGGTGGATGCATTACCTTCCTCAGTAGTTTGATGGCTTAAAGGGAGAATTGTTGGAAGTCACCAAGCTGATTACTAGAGCCTGAAATTTCAAGTTCCATTATTCCTTTAGAGTAGGATCAGGTGAGCAGGCATGCTAAAATCATGCAAAGTACACTGGAGTATGGCAGTTATTTAATTGGGAAAGTCTCGTAGTACAGTATAGGTTAAAATCTTAAGAGAATAACTTTCATTAAAAAGCAATCAGACAACAAAGGAAGTGAAAAACCATAAGGGTAGCCTTCTGTGGGATCACACTAATGCATTTGCAGGTTTTTCTGGCCGTACCTACAGAATAAAAATGGTCACATTTACATGATTTTCTGCTTATACCCTGTAGAATAAAAACTGCATTATATATATATATATATTTAAGACTATTGTCTCTAAATCAAGGGATTTTAATGAGTACTGGTTCCCAAATGCCTTTATATAGAAAACAGTGTTACAGCACAATACCCATAGAGCATATATTAAACACCTAAAGCACTAAATAAAATGTGTCTGCTTATTAATAATAGCTGAAAAGCATATTTATGCATTGCTAATTAATTAATATATTACTGACATAGCTAATTACTAATTTGTATTCTAATTTTTCTCACCCATTAAAAGTCCACGTGTTTAAAAAAAAAAAGATGAGGTTGTAACAACGCTATCCTCCTTGTAGATTTTTTTTCCCAGGGAATTAATGACTAGATGAAATTAATGAATCAAAGCACTCAACTCCTACAAACTTATGATTAATTTCTAGGAAATATTATATCATTAAATTGTATTATTACTTAATGGTCCAAACAGATCACCTCATTGAACTGGTGTATACATTTGAGTCAGGGTTTCGGAGCCTAATTGCATGGTACATTGCATTCACTGTATTAATTCTAAATCCTTTAAGCCCCTTTCTCCTTTTGCTATACGATATCCAGAAAGAAAATCTTACAATACTACTCAAATTACTTTACAAGTTCAGCAGTGTCAAAGAGCCTTCTCCTTTTTTAACATTTCAGCATTAATGTGAGAGCATACCACATGAAAATTTAATTTGAAAACCTATCATTTAAGTTTTGAAAGAAATGCATGGAAATTCTTGACTTATGTCTCATTTCCCTCATTTTGCCAAGTGATAAAATCCAGCATATTGTACCCCAAGCCATGCATTATTACATAATGCAGGTTTACAAAATCACTAAATCACTTGCTATGTTATTTGGGGAAATACCGATATAGTGGAATAGGAACAAGCCACAGAGTAGAAGGTGTTTTACTGAGATAAATCAAATACAAGTGTGCCTACTGAAATTTTTTTTCCAAGGCAGAATCAAAATATAGCTAAATGAATCTGAAGCCTAATTTGAGTTGAGGATGTGACAGAATGTCCATATTACTTGAAATGATAGGTAAATTGACTGTTTGCAAATGTCTGTCAACCCACTAATGAGATCACAGGCTCAACACAAGTGGATTATAGGCAACTTCCATCCTCAAAGCAAACCACACATTTTCAGAATCACCTAAAGGGAAAAGGGTATTCAATCACATCATTAAAAAATTTTAGAAATTTTAGAGGCCTCAAAGCTTAGTTCCTACTATAACTTTTAGACATGTCAAAATTAAATAATTTATTTAAGTGTACACATCACAGGTAAGTAATAAAAAGGCACAAATAACAAAATGAGCCCTGCAAACTTAGGTGACATTTTAAGCGGGGGTTTCTGGCAAAAAAAAAAAAAAAAAAAAAGGCTTTACCTGGATTAGATTTTGAAAGCCCCAAATCAAAAGGCATTCTTCTTTTTCTTTTTCTCCCTATATAGTAGAGCCGGAGTCGTGTTATTTCTCTGAGTCTCGACTGCCAAGGATCTCCATTTTCTAATAAGCGTGGGGACCAGCTGAAGTTCGGATTGAACCCCTGTCCTCGTAAACAGCTGCTTAGAATATTGCTAATTGGCTTAAATTGAAATGCACAAAAAGTGCCCTTATTTCCATTTCAGGAAGTGATCGGGCCTAGAGAGTCAAGGAATGAGAAGAAGTGCTGATTTAGGAAGGGGAGAGCGTGGTGCGCGCTGTTTACCGCACACAGTAGGAGAAGGCTGCTGGACCCACCCTCGCCATAGCACCTTGCAATCTTTCTGCTCCTCCTTTCCAGCAACGCGGTTGGGACTCTTAGAAAGATACCCTCCCGGGGCTCCAACGCCCATGCCGAGTTCTGTGCCACGGCCCAGGGCGGCTTCTGATGCTGTGTGAATGGCAGCAAGGACAACCCGGGAGTTGCTCCTACAGGGCCTAATTCTTGTTTGTTTCACACAGGTGCGAGCCAGCGCCATCGCCCAGGACGCTGATCAGAATTACGACTACGCCAGCAACAGCGTTGTTCTTCATTTGGAGCCGGGAGACGAAGTGTACATCAAATTAGATGGCGGGAAAGCCCACGGAGGGAATAACAACAAATACAGCACGTTTTCTGGATTTATTATTTACGCTGACTGATAACGCAGAAACTCAGCTTATTATTCTGAGTTTGGACACTGGATTCGGATGGCTAACGTCAGTGACTCAAGGATCCCAGGGGATGCCGGTTGCGGGGCACCTCGATTGTGTATATGTGGGGAATTCAAATGCTACCTGACTCACATCTGTATACTCAGAAACATTATGTAAAAAAAAAAAAAAAAAAAAATTAAAAGCAAGATAAGCAGATGTGTTATTCACTACCACCAAAGCAAATACTCCTCCTTATCGTTAGTGTCCATGTGAATGAAGTCCTATATAGATCACAAATTTTTATAGAAAAATCTAAGACACTGAATTATTTCTCCAGTATATATGATACTTTGGTGTACTGTGATCTTGCTGCTTTTATCCATATGTCAGCTTTGGTTCTTGTGAGTTCACCTGCTTATTATGATACTTGGAGTCCATTCATAGTGTGGGGAGGATGATTTTACCCTGCAGGAGAAGGTCTGATTGAAATAATGCTGCTTGTCCCCAAAGAAATTGTTTGCCTTGTACTTTTGTTAACTTTAGAGCTAGTCCTGGGAATGATTCAACTTCAAGCCTTAACCTGGAATTTTCTGGATTTGAGGGAATTCCCAAGCCTATGATCATTTTCACATTTTCTTTTTCTTACGAGTTTTCTTTTCTCTCTTTTCTGGTGATAGTCTTTTAAAAGTAGAGATCGAAATTGTATCATAGGATTACCCTCTAAGTGTGAAAATGTGTAATTATGTATGGTATTTAGAAAACCCCCGTGTGTCCATTTTGTCAATAGAATGTATTTAGATTTACTTAGAAAGTCAGAGAAATTTATTCTTTGGTGTTAAATCAGACTGAGGCTTTTGCCTTCTTTGGAACAAAAGATTATTCATAACCCAATGCACAATGGTTTAATTTGAGCTACTGCATGAGTCACCAAGGGGACCCTAAGTAAGGCCTTCAAATAGTTACTATGAGTTGTGGCCCGAGGTTATTTCAAAATGAACAATTTCACATATAACCAATAAGACAACAAAGTGTATATATTTTATACAAATACCTGCTACATATACGTGTATTTGTGTGCACACACACACACACCTATGTTAAATCAAATATAATATAGACATGGCTTCAGACCATAGGCACAGTGGCTGTAGAGCCTCAAAAATTTAATTAAAAAAAAAAGTATGTGTATATATACACACAAACACGCACAAATTATTTGACTTATTTTGGATACATACAAACACGCATAAATTATTTGACTTATTTTGGAAATATATTTTGGATTACAAAAGTATATGGAATAGCAAGATAATTTAAGTGACTTCTCTTTTAAGAGTTACGCAGAAAATTAAATTTTATTAGGTTAAAATGCCCTATACATCACAGGTCTCTAAATTAAGCCTGTGGCTTCTTTATTACCATATGCCAATCAATACTTGCACTGCATTCTGTGGCAGACTGTTAATATTAGGACTGCAGAAACAAAGTGGCTCTCTTTTGCAATGTTTATGAATTATATGCATTTGAATTATCCATTTTTTTCTTTTTTCTCAGGTGGATTAAAGCTGACAGGAAAGTAGATGCTGAGAGTAGTGCAAATCATTTCCCTCTGGTTAAAATACACTGCCAAAAGCCATCTCTTTAATCTAAGAAAAGGATTAAAAATGCATGTTGATAGATCCTAACTATGAGACAACTTCCACTATTACAATGAAAAATCTGTCCCCCCTCTCAGTTGCCTTTGAAGACTCTTTGAACAAGTAGATTTGAAAAATGGGGATTTAAAAATCTGCTTGTTTTACTGGTGAAGGACATTTGCATTTTTTCATTTAAAGGAATTAGTTTGTTCTCCTGGCTTGTTCCTCTTGGGTACTTTGTGTTCTAATACACAGAAAGCTTGATCATCTTTGATCCACGGAAATATCTTGTATTTAGAAGACCCTAACTTTCCAAAAGAGTGTCGCATGGTGTTCCCATCTGAAGGTGCTGTTGGCTTGGTTTAAATGCCTTGGTCTGAGTAACTGTCATGATTTTTATGATTAAAAACACTTAGCCCTTTCATCAAGGATAGTGACTAATTCTGTTTGGCCTTTCTAATATGTTGGATAACTCATAAAGGAGTTGCAATGGATTTATTTCTGTTTAACAATATATACTTATCAAAGACGAATTGGTAGCAAGGGTTTGGAGATTTTTTTGGGGGGGAGGTAACAAATAGCATAATGAGGAATCAACCAAAAAATTAATTTGTAAACAGCAGTGCACATCTTCTATGGGTTTCAGAAAGGCTTTATTTACACCAAACATCAGGGCAGGGTACCTTTTGAAGAGTAGGCTCTAGAATCAGAATGTCATTTCTAATAGATCTGACCTTTTCTTCAGATAACTAAGCATTATTTTCTCTGTTTAGGCCCAAGGAAAAACAAAAGGTAAAGGAAATAAAGGGAATATAGATAAGGCAAACATTTCTCTTTTTTTGCATTATATATTATTAATTAAACTGTGGCCTTTGTTATTATAAATGTAATGATTCATTAAACTATATTATGTAATATATTTTGACTTTTATGATTGAATTTTTATAAATTACTATTATGTGTTCATGCTCCCTTATACAAATTTTTTAAAACAACAAAGTTTTACAGCAAAAATGGATACTGGGAAGCCACAGGCAACAAAACTGATTTATTATCAGTAAATATAGATAAAGTAGACAGCATATAATTAAGCTTACACAATCTTTTTACCATTGTGAATTGGTAATTGTATTACAGTATCCTTTGGGGAAAAAAAAAGCCTCAAAATTTAACTTCCCTTGCTGCTGAAGCTATTTTAAAGTACCGTATTATTCATTAAGCATTAATTAAAGAACAGCAGGATAATTAGTAGGATCATCAATATTACAAGAAACATTAGATTGCTCCAGAAGGGGGTAATTTAACTAGAAACACTTTAAATTTTCTCAAGTAGTGCAGCTGATAGGTTAAGAAAACAAAACAAAACAAAACTCCACTAAGGGGATACAGACTGTAAATCACTGTTTGGAAATAGATATTTCTGTATTTATTTTGTGAAGGCAAAACAATAGGGCTCAATTAGGTCAGTAATTTCCTAAAGGTACAGAGGTAATAGTGGTTTCTGAGAAGGCAAAACTCTTCTAATTCTCATAAAAAGGAAATAACCCACCATTAGTCCTACAGAGAGGTCTGATTAATATCTCACAGTGGGTTTGAAATCACTGGAAAATGTTCTTTGCAAGCTTTAGGCTCAAGGTGTGATTTCATAAACAACCATCCTATTTGAAAGTTAGCCATCGCTTAGGGTTCTCTATTAGTATCTTATCAAGTGCACTCTCAGTGATACCTCTAAGCAACATTTTAGGAACAATGTTGGTAAGTATATGAGAATAGCCGTGACCTCCATATTTCATTAGCCGATGCTTTGTATGTATGTCGTGCGCCATCAGAATTCGATCTTCATAGCCCTCATCCACCAGAAGACGCACTCTGTGAAAAATGTTGACTCATTATATGGCATTGGTCTCACATTTAAAATTATCAGGGCATTTTAAACGTTTTACTCATACTGCCTTCCGCTATGGCACGTGTAGTGGGAGGCCCTTAATATTGCGTGGTGATGATAAAGATAGTATTGCATCCTAGTAGGAACCTGATCCTTATTCCATGCACACAGAAATTTCTAGCCTGTGGTATTTATGACAATGCCTGCAATGCTGCATTAAAAACAGCTTCTAATAGGCAGTCTGAATGAACAGCCGCTTTGGCATTTCCCAAAGTAACTTTGTTCTGGATTTGTATCCAGCTCTCTGCTCTAAAATACCTCTCCTAGTGGACCCATTTTCCAGATCCCATTCTCTCTCTCTCTCTCTGTCTTTCTCTGTCTCTCTCTCTTTCCTTTCTTCTAGCAAATACAATGAATGGCAATTTGTGATTAAAATAGGGAAGCAAAAGGAATCTTTGTACAAGTAAAACATTCTGAGAGTAAAATCTGTTGGTTTGAAAGTGAAGGGCATATGATCAGCTAGATGGTCATTTTAAAAAGGTCAGCAAAGGTACCTCTGTATTTTGAGCACTGGTCCCTTCGAAGTCTATGGGAATTTTGACTTAGGAGTCGTCTTGGAGCATTGGATTAAATCAACCAACAACAATCGACTCTATCTTCCTTCTATCTCAACAAGATTGTTATAAATATTGAGCTGTTCCTTTAAATTTATAGCCAGTTGCCTACAGAATGGCTTTCCAACTTCAGCCTAAACATCTAATCCTCTTTGCTTTGTTAAATGTTGTAATCTACAGTGTGAGTCACCTCCTGACAGCTACCATCTGTGTGTGTCTGGACTCTGGGCACTGTCCGTCGTGACTTCCACCAGTCGCTGATGGCAGGAGGTGCAACTTGGAGACAATGCTTTTCTCTGGCATTCTCTACACAGTCTTGTCAGTCTCTGGATTCCCAAATGAATCTAGATGGTTGGACAGCACCTTCTTCCAAGGGCTAATTATTTAAAAGGTATCCTTTTTGCTTCTGTGACATTTCTTGCCATCCAGTGCATGAGTCATATTTAATAATGACTAAAATAAGCACATTGTGGGCCACCGCACAAAAACCTCAAGCACAAAGCCTTGCCGTCCGAGAACACACATTTTAAAATAAAATTATAATTGAAGATGAGATCTTGTGTTTGTAGATCAAAGGAAAGCAAGTGCCAGAGAAAAGCCACCCTGAGCCTTTTTGTCTAGAAATCTGTGTTCATGTCACATGTACCCACATGTGTCCTGTAAGTACTTGGACTTCTGTTTGTGCCACCATGGATATTTACCTCTTTAAAATTTGTATAGTGTCCAAAAGCTCTGATCTGACGTTACTTTTGGAACAGACTCTCCTTAAGGGAATGCTCTAAGTGAGTTATGTCATCATTTATGAAAAAAGAGGAAGATTTGACAGAATGCATATGCATTGCTGGAACTTAGTTTAACAAACCTTGATCACCAAATGAAAAGGAGTATCACATTCCCAGAAATTTTAGGGTACACCTCCCCCCCTTATATTTTCTGAGCATTTCCCAAAGTTTTTGTCTCTTTTCCTTGTCTGAGTAAAAAGAAAAAAAATGATGTCATGTTATTACAGATGGATAAACAAATTCCCATATGTGACCTCGTGCCATACCCTGAAACCCAAAGTTATCGAATTGTGAAGTAGTAAGGAAAGAGTATAATGGATAAGATACTCATTGAAAAAGGAGAACCCTTAGAACTCATTAAGTCGAGCATGTGGAGACTAGTTCTCTCATGAGAAAGATACTGCCATGGCTGCAAACATAATTATCTCCTGACTATCAAGATATAACTTGGCCACTCTTTTTTTTTTTAAAGAGTTTTTTTTTTTTTTTTAAGATTTATTTATTTGAGAGAGAGAGAGAGCATGAGCAGAGGGGACGGGCAGAGGGAGAGGGAGAAGCAGACTCCTGTTGAGCAGGGAGCCCGATATGGGATATGGATCCCAGGACTGCGCGATCATGACCTGAGCCGAAGGCAGACACCCAACCGACTGAGCCACCCAGGCGCCCTAGCTTGGCCACTCTTAGAATAAAAGCTCCTCTCTCGTGCCCTGCCATTGTATGGAAGAACAGTAGTTCCAGAGATGCCGGCAGAAGGAAGGAACCACTGTAGATGAAAAGACAAATATGACAGTAATTATAGAAATACAAATGAGTTCGTGTTTTGCAAACAAATATTAGAGAGAGACTACAAAGTGTGAAAAGGCAGAGATATAATAAGATTTGAGAAATGGAGCATAAGATTGAAAACAGGTGTTAGACACAGAATTTCTGGTGCTGAAAACCAGAGGTAGGCAGAAGCGTGCTTCTATGTTCTTGCAGTTCAGAGCTGTAAGATGACTAAGGCTCAGAAAAGGACTGCCAATGGATGATGAAAATCAGGTGCCCAAAGGAGGGAGGGCAGGGGGGTACCAGAGCACACCCCCTCCTGAAAGGTCATTCAGTAATTACCGTGAGCTGGACTTAAGTCAAGGGACCTAATGCATGATTTTCATTTAAGGACAGTTAAGTATATATACATACATAGACATACATAAACACACATATATTACATATATATTTTGATGTATAGAAATACATCTGGAATGTTTACATTGGTTCAAGGAAAGCTGACAGAATGAAATTCTTGTTCTTGAATTAATAGGCAAAAGTTGCTAAGAAGGAATATGAGATGAGGTGTCGGTTGTCCCTCCCCCCCATATTTCCTTCCCAGAGCCCTCTGCAGAGCCCCTCTCTCTTATTCAAGGTCCAGGAGCCTCATGGATGGCATAGGATTCCTTCTAAAGATACAAAAGATACAGCTCACTGCCACAAAGGGGCTTAGGAAAAGGAAGCAGGTCCTAAAAGCAAACTTCCTATTTCTAAGATGAGTTATAAAACGTGTATTGAGGGCATTCCTCAGGAAACCACGGTTTTGAGATCATGAAAGATGAGAAAGCCCTACCAAACCACCGACTTTAAATTCCAGAGAATATTCACCTCTGAGTATGGCACAGGGGCCATAGGGACACGTGTTTGCCTCTACTGAATGGTGCTCCTAGGGCACGTAAGTTAAAATCATAACACAAAATGAACAAACAAAAAAGAAACAGTAAATCAGTGTATCAAAGAATTGGTTTCAGTGGTGTAAAAAAATTTTTAAAAGACCTAGCTTCACTGGTCAGATCAGTTTGCTCACATACGGCTGAGCATCTCCATATTGACATAGCTAGAGTTACATGGATCCGCTAGCTCTCCCTGAGGATATTAAACTCGAACCGTCAAGGAGGAGTGACCATACACAGGGACAGCAGAAGGCACACAGATGTAAAGGTTGGCTGCCCAGGGTAAGAGCTGAGGGCTGTCCCAACTGTGGCCACCGGCTCTAGATCTTTCCCTCAACTCCCGAGTGTGTATGTGTCCTACTCTGGCTGCTTGAGCCTCAGTTTCTGGACATCCCTTCTGTAGGTCAGTTTTCTTTACTGGTATTCCAGATGGTTTTCTACACCCATAACCACTTTCTGGGCCTTGTCATCACGGAAGACTACTTCCTCTCTGAAATCTCGATCTTCAGTTGCCCACTCTGACCCCAAGTTGCATCCTTCTACCTTCTCACTCACCTCCTTCTGTGTACATTCTCCCACTTCACTCAAGCTTCCGGTTATTCACCTCTGCTATATTATTCCTTTATCTTCCCATTTTTCTCTATACCTTCTTTCCTCCATCTTAGACCTCATGACCCTCACTCAACCCCACCCCTGTTTCCCCAGTTGTCAGCCATGTTTTCAAAGACAGAATCCCAACCCTCTCTCTGTTGACATTTTCTGCTTCTCCTCAAAGCTTCCTTGGTCTTACTGCCAAAATACACAACATTTTGGGTGGAAATAATCACCACATCATGTGCATTGGTGCCACTGTGCAGTCATGCAGCCATGACCTTGAGCCTCACGTGGGTCTCACACACGACACGTCCCATCAGTGACTCTCACATTCCCTCAGCATCCATTCCCAGCCTCCCTCCTCTTCTATGAGGTCCTGCCCTGAATCTGTTCCTTCCTTCTCAGAAGATAACCAAGTCTACTTCACAGGGACACTACCGAACATGGGTGGCCATATGTCCTCAGTTTCCTGTTCTTGCCACGACATCTCTCTGCATTCACCGCATTGCTTGCCTTACCCTTTCAACCGACTTTCTGTTTGCTTCCCAGATTCCATCTGTTTGTCTCCTTAAAGCCTTGCTCTGTAGCTCCTCTCTGCAGATTGCTTTAAGTTAGCATCGATTGACTATTTTCATATTCTGCACCAGATACTCACATAAAAACTCTGCATACTTTATTTCATATACATTCCATAACAGCGCTGTAGAATGAGTACTGCTTCCCGGGATTTGTCTCTGCCTCTGTCTCTGTCTCTCTGCTTTTGCTCTCAGGCACATAAACATTGCTCAACTCTTAACAAAACCTTCCCTTGATCCTGCCGTGGCTTCTTGCTTTGGCCCTACACCCCTGCTTCCCTTTACTACCAAGCTTCTTGAAAGAGTACCCTCCACATTCTCTCTCCTCTTCCTTACCCCCTCCTTACTCCTCAAGCCTTGTCTATGGAGACTGTACTTCCTGACTGTGCAAGAGAATCTCCAGCCTATGAAATCCAGTGGACACTTTCAGCCTTTACCTCACTTGATGCCTGCCACCTCTCAGGTGTCCAAGCCCTTCTGCTTTAAGCATTCTCCCACACCGACTCCCACCACAACACATTTCCCTGATATTCTTCTCACTTTGAAAACTTTTCAATCTGTCCTTGAGTGACTCTTCCTGAGTCCATTCCTTAAATATCAGTGTTCCCCAGGGTTCTGTCCTCATTCTCTTCTCTGAGTGATCTCATTCATTCCCATGCTGCCAACCATGACATACAGACTGAAGATGCCCACATTTATGTCTGAGTCCAGATCTCTGCCCTGAGCTTCATGCCCTTATCCGTGGCTTTACTGGATAGCAACTCTTAGATGCTCCCAAGCCAGGCATCCTTGTGAATCCCAAATCTGTTTCTCCTCCCAGATTCCCTAACTTGGTGCATTCAGGGTTCATATCACCACGTAACCAAGACAAACTGGTAGCCATCCACCCTTGACTCCAAAAATTTTCCACTTGGTTGCAGAGAATGACTCGTACAATTACTCGCTTAGACAGTTTTGAGGGGTTAGATCTTCTATGATGTTTCATCTTTAGACATTCGACTTATAGCATTTAAGTTTCAATCATCTCCGTAGTGAATATTTTTTATAAAGCATTTCAGAAATTCATTGTAGGAGGTGAGGGCTTCAGTGTGGGCAACATGGGAAAGAAACAGTTTACTTGATTAAGGATAAAAAGAGGAAAACATCTTTGTTCTCTTATTGTCATGGCAGGGGTTAAGTATTATCTGTTTCTTGTCAGCTGCCCATCTGCACTGAACTTCTAAGGCTCTGCTAAGCTTTTGCCTACTTAGGATGACTCATTTGCTTCTTGAAATAATATATAGAGATTTTCTGCCTGCAACAGCACTGATACTTTTTTTCTGAAAGTCTCTGGTTCCGCCTGCATACTGTGTTCTGAATCTTTGCTAATACCCGCCTAGATATGAATCAAAAAGGGCTGGTAAAAGGGAATGCTCTCAGAGATTTCATCATATTTACCTTCTAATTCTTTTATTATCACTGGGCATGTCGATATCCGGGTTGAATTGGTAATGAAGGAGTTCGGTCCCAAAGAGATCATATTCCAAGTAACAGCCAAGTTGAGCAAACTCTAGTAGTTCCTTTTTATCAAGTATAGTCCTAGAGACAATAAGACAGACACACTGTTATTATCAAGAGTGTATCTTCCATATATACAGATTAAAAGTTCTAAGTGCACTGTGTACTGAAACATAATTAAAGTAACAGAACTTTTGAGTTGGCTCTTATGATGTAACTATAAAATAGTAAATGCAATGTATTACCAGAAATAAGGGAATTTACCCTTACCTAAAAGGGAGTTTTCCCTTCTAAAGTACTTGGGAACTAAGACGTTTTAATTATGCTTCCATTACTCAAAAACAATTTTGTAATTCTCCTTCAGACTTGTCTTCAGGATATGCTCCTTTTGAAAATCCTTCATAGAAGTGGGAAGGCTATGAACTCTGGAAGCTATCAAAGGGAATTTGGCATCAGTCTGGTGAATTAGGTGAGTAATACTAATCTGGGTAAAATATGAAGCTAAGGTAAGGTAATATGGTGATTTTCTTGTGAAGATCGTAAAGCGGTTCCAAAATTAATTCCAATGTCATTTTGGGATATATCATCATTTGTGAATATCACTGCAACTTTTCAAAAAGGGGCAACACTCCTACAGATATTTGTGTTCTGGCATGCCTAGTTTTTAAATAGAATTTATCATTTCATGATAATTTTTATGGATGTCTTCTCATTTCTTTAGAGATCATAGTAAGAATAGCACTGTTTTATGATGTAAGACTATGTAAATGAACAGGAAAAGAGAGGTGTATAAGAGAAGCACCAGCTACAGAGAGTGAAGCAGAGTCCAGAGCAAGAGTAGATGATCTCAAGAAATTTAGAACTTAACAAGTAAAAAGGGATGCATGAAGTTAACCCCAAAAATACCATGGTAGAGATTCAGACACATAGAGGAGAAAGAAGAAAGAAAGAAAGAAAGAAAGAAAGAAAGAAAGAAAGAAAGAAAG
>NW_023270453.1:6120229-6153911 GCF_011800145.1 Mirounga leonina
AAGAAAGAAAGAAAGAAAGAAAGAAAGAAAGAAAGAAAGAAAGAAAGAAAGAAAGAAAGAAAGACAGAGAGAGAGAGAGAGAGAGAGAGAGAGAGAGAGAGAGAGAGAAAGAAAGAAAGAGGAAGGAAGAAAGAGAGAGAAAGAAAGAAATCAGGAGACAATATGGAAAAAAATGTGAAGGAAAAATAAACCCTTTAGACATTGTGTGAAGGGAGTTCAGGGTGCAGAGAATGGAAATGATTGAAATCCCAAATTGGCCTGGCACAGAGTTGGAATATCAGATGATCATTGTCTTACTAGGCTTTTATCCACTGATATTCTATTACCTTGGCAATTCCAGGATGCAAGGATTAAAGCACTGTTATATGTCTATAAATTTGCTTCAAAAAAGTCAGAAGTATTTTCAAGGCCTTTCTTCCAAACCATAGGAGGACCAATTAAGCCTCTGTGTGTCATGAGTGCGAGATGCTCCCTAGGAGTCGACTATTGACTTTCACTCTAAGCAGTCATATTGTAGCTGGTTCTGTTTTATTCTATTCAACAATTCAGCATAACTGATAGTGCACAGTGTTGTTTTAGGCAGGGAGGCTAAAATATCTTTCTTTTACACTACAAAATGTGCATTCGTTCTGTGCCATCTTCTGCTAATACCAGTCCTTTTCCATCTTCTTACCCTGGAGACCGTCTTTTGCTTCTAAAATTACTTGCCTAAAAGAATATGTGTTTTTCTATAGTAGACACATTGTGTTTTCCTCCAAAGAACCATGCTTAAAAACAAAATATACACAATTAAAATAACATAAGAGGGAAGAGGGAAATTTAGTGTGTTTCTTTTGAGTCCGTTCCTTCAGTTTAATTACCAATATGGGCAAGGTGCTGGGGGTGGGTGGGGAGATAAGCTGGGGATGAAGGTGCCAATAACATGTTGGATCAGACTCCTATTTCTGCTCTTAATGTCTTTTTCTTTCCTTTGGCCTAATGCCTTGAGACTAAGTCTTGTAAGTTTTAAGTGATATATTGAAATAGGTATTCAATGAAAAGTCTATGGTAAATGAAAAGTCATAGGAGAGATTTTAGTCTTAGTTACAACTGAAAACACAAAGTAAAGTTGCTTATCATCATAATAGCTGAAAATTATAAGAACTTACTTGTATCTGGTATTGTGCTAAGCACTTTATATCTATTACCCCATTTAATATTCTCCATAATTCCACTGATCTCAATTTTACAGATGGAGAATTGGAGAAGTGAGACATTAGAAACTTATTCAAAGTGATGTGTTAGAATATGAGTTAATTTCAATGCTAGAATCAGCTATCTTAACCATCATTCTATATGACTTCTCCTACTGCCAAACATTTTGTGCTCAGAGGACATTGTCCAGAATTATACTGACTATAGCACACATAGTGTTGTTTTAATCTTTATTTTGAACTTTAATGCCCTCCCCACAAAATGCACTTGAAAAATGGGGAATTTCCCATCAAAGGGTAGCATGGGGACAAGGCAGTGATAAACCTGAAAAGTAAGAAAGGATTACTGTGTACATTTCTTTAATTGTTAGTTCAGAGTATAAATACATATAGTAGGCAGTAGTTATATTGGACAATTTGAATGACATGGTTAAAGGAATTATATTAATGATGACCGTTGCTTACTTTCTTACTAGGAATCTGATATTGCTCTAAGCCTCTTACAAATATTAAGGGGCACATATTAAGGGTCTTCTATCACCAGACCAGACCTCTCTCCTGTAGTCCAGAATTGCATATCTAATTGCCTGTTTGCCTTCTCCACTTGGATGTCTAATAGACAGCTCAAGCTTAACATGTCTCAAACTAGAGCCCTCATCTACCACCCTGAACCAGCTGTTCTGACACCCTTCCCTCTCTCAGCTGATGGCAACTCCATCTATCCATTTGCTCAGGCTAAGAACCTTATAATCATCCTTGACTGCTTTCTTCATCTCACACTACACTTCCAGCCTACTGGGACAGCTTTTCGGTTCGACTTTCAAAATGTGACCAGAATCTGGACATATCACCATCTCTCCTGCTACCCTCCTGGTCCAAATCACCACCATCTCCTTCTCAACTGCTCTCCTCTCTTTTCTGCCTTTGCTCTACTACAATCTATTCAGATACAGTGATGAAAGCGCCATCAGCACAACTAAGTCAGATTAGGTCTCTCATGTGCTCAAAACTCACCACTCACTTCCCATTTCCCTCAGAGAAAAAGCCAAGGCCTTGCAGTGACCCATGAGGCCATGTGTGGTACCTCTGATGTGGTCTTATAACAGCCTCATCTAAGAGAGGAATGGGGAACGTAGGGACCCAATTCTCCAGAGGTCAATTTTATATAAATGCTTCCTATCTTATAAATGTTATCTGAAGATTATCACCATAGATGTAGATATCTTTCTAGAGGAAGGAGAACATGTTTAATGAGATTCATCAGCACGTGTAAGTTTTGAAAGTAACCCCTGGGAATTCTTATTCTGTAGAATAGCACATAGAAAGGAGTATGATTTGGGCGGGGTGGGGGGGGAGGTATGGTCCTTTTAAAAATTTCATAGTCACATGGAGAGGAGATGATTTCTTCAGAAGAGGAGCAAAAGATGATATTTTGGACATTTGGAAAATGCAGTTAAAAAATGAAGCTGACAAATTTGCTATCATTAAAAAGCCAGGAGATAGATAGATGAAATCATATATTATATATTACATACTATATATTATGCATTACATATTATTATTTTTACTGACATTTGGTGATATGACACCCTCTGGATAACTGAACATTAGTGTGAAGGAAACTGAGAAATGATTTCACTTTCATTTTCCTTACTGATGTGCAAAATCCATGGGGGAAAAAATAGCGTCAGTGATCATGCACAATTTTCAAAGGCAAGTCCTAAAAAAAAAACCCAGAGTTTGGTATGAGATGTTAATGGGGGATAGGATGGGAGAGATAGAGGAAGCAAAAAAAAAAAAAAAAAAAACCCACATAATAATCATCAGGTATTTAAAACAGCCCTATCTCATTTAATCCTTGCAAAAACTGTATGAGGTAGGTATGATCATCCCCATTTCATAGATGAGGAAACCAAGACTCAAAAAAGCTAAGTAACTCAACTTCCAAAATGACAGGTTGAGAATAAAGCCAGACTGTGTTTGTCTCAGAAGCCATGTTCTTAGACCATGCTGCTTGTTCTGTGATGGGAGCATCACTCACATACTTCTCACCAGCACTCAACTATGAGTAGTGCACCCCACCACAAAGACATCTTGGAGCAGCCCTGCACCATAAATGTCTAACAAGGTGACTTCACCACATTTAATTGGCACTCATTTGGGTGATTTCCAGGGACTGTCAAGGTGCTACTGAAGTCGCATTTATGCAAGTGACTTTTTTTCACTTGGAGAAAGGATTGACCCCAAATGTCAGAATGGTATCATGGGAAAATGTACTCTGCTTGACGTCTTTCAGATGAGGATTAGCAGAGGTCCTGCCCCTCCCAGTCATCAGTGATCTCATAGCACTTCTTATATAAGTGGAGATGTCAACTCTGCTCATTCCATATTCTATATCCATGAAAATTACCTTCTTTCTTATTCCAGTCTTCCCCAGACTTTAAGGTATTTTTCACCTCTTGCCCTAATAGGCAGTGGGGTGATTTTGAAATACAAAGAGGCTACTGCCTTTCACACTGGAGAAGGTCCCTTCTTCAAGGTGGATGAAGTGATTGCAAAGTCATTCATAAAATATCCTGGAATTTCCTGGGAAGAAGTTGAAATTTTTGTATCAAGTATTTGTTCTTATCATTTATATATATATATAATTTCTTCTGTTGCATGTTTTATACTTTTGTTCCCTAACTAATAAACTAATTCTCTCTTTATAAGAAACAGGCACAAATTTAGGACAAACATACTGCCATTAGCCAAAAAAATGGTACCTAAAATGATCTGGCAATCTTAATTTTCAGACTATGGTTATCATTTACTAGCGTTTTAAGGCTGGTACTAAATCACAAGAGAGTTGATTCTGTTTTTCAAGCCTCTTTATATTCTAGATCTTATCCAAGTACTGAGGGGTTTGGTTTAATGTCAAAATGCATTCTGAGTGGGAGCAAGGAAATCTGTGTGAAGTGATAATTTAGATGAGGGTCTGTGGGCTGTCTAGGTAGAAAGAAGTAAGGAGCAGAGGAAAGGATATGATTCGTGGGCGTGATCAAGATGATAACAATATCTAACATTTGTCTTGGGCTTTCCAGTTTCAAAGAACTCTCAAATACATTATTTCATTTCATACATTCAGGCACACCTTTATGAATTAATTCAGCAAGCGCCTACTATCTTGTACTATCACCTACCTTGTGCTAGCCTCTGCTGGGAATAAAGATATGAGGAAGAAATTTGAGATGCTGTCTTAAGGAATGTAAAGTCTAAGGGAAGGATATAGGTATTTAAACTAATAATTACAATTAAAAGTGTTGAAAGCTTTTTTTTTTTAGTACAACTAAATACGAAGTGTTATGAAAGAACAATGAAAGGAGTAACTCATTTGAGTGGAGTCTATTGAATAGAAGACTATTCAGAGAAAGGTTGGTGGGGTTCAGATGTTGAGGGATGGATGATAAAGAAGAACACCTGTTGAGGGGGGAAAAGAAGGAAAAAGAATCTTGTTACTGAAGATAAAGCTGTGATTATCAGAACTAAAGGGCATGAGGGTCGAAGCAACCATCCATCTATCCATCCACCCACCTATCCATCCACCTATAAGAAATTATTGATCATCAACTTATAGTATGAGATATTAGCTGGATAAACAAAGACAAATAACACACTGTTCCATCCTTCAAGAAGTTCAGTGTCTATTAGAAAAAAGAGACATGGAAACAAATAATTGTTTTACAGACCCACTGAGTGTAATAATAAAAGTACTGCTAGGAACGGGGCTGGCTCAGAGAAAGAGATAACAGATCCTGCTTGGCTTGTTCAGGAAAAGCTTTGTAAAGAAGAAAACCTCTCATGAGCTGCAGATTGAAGAAAGACTCTGCCAAGTAGATAAGGGAGAATGGAGTCTTCACAGCAGAGGGACTACCTTCTGTAAAAAGCATGTAAGCACAATGAGCATGGGGCACTCAGCATCACAGTCCATGTGGCATTAGCCCAAATTTGGTGCCTGTGCTAGAGATAATGGGAGATGAGGTGGAGGGATGGGTGCCACCCAGATGACCAAGATGTTGGATTTTGTGCTGAAGGTGAAAGGGTCCTTAAAGAGCCGTAAGTTATGGTTGAGGAATATAATACAATTTTCCCTTGGAAAGATCAAAATGGTGGCCACATGGGTAAAGCTAAGGGAGCAATTCCTGTTTGGAGACTATTACAGTGGTTCAGATGGCAGATGAGGGCCTGACTTAAGTTAACAACAGAGGACTGGATAGGAGGGGTCGTATTTAGAGATCTTAGTGAGGTAGACAGGTTTCATCATGTGAGGGTGCAGGGAAGGGTGGAATTTAACATCTGGGTGAATAATGCTGTCCTTGACAAGAACAGGGCAAACAGCAGGAAGAGTAAGTGATGAGTCATTATCCCCATAAAGACAGCGATGGAGAAGGAGAATCAAAGGCCTGTCTTGGGCAGTTGATTAGATGTTGGTGTCATTAAATGATACCAAGAGCATGGGAGGAGCCAGTTCTGAAACTCACAGACCACTGGTGAAAGAATTATGCCACATATTATCATTATTGCCTAGATGAAGGAACTAAAGCTTGGGTCTTTTAAGTGATCAAAACCCTAGGTATTCCTCCTCCTTTCCTAGCGCACTTTCCATTACACCTCACTGTGGATGTGCAGTAAATCCATCAGCCATTACAATCTGTAAATTCCTGGGCCTAGAGACTTAGCACCATGACTTAGCAGCACTAATTTGAGATCAGACTAGCTCGGGGCCTGACACAGAGAGAAGCACAGGATATATTCAATACTAAAATTAATGAACTTGACCAAGTGGTTTTTTTAGAGTTGGCATACAAATACAATAATAAATGGATGTGTCAAAGACTGATTTATTAAAAACAATGTTGAATTTCAAAGACTGATTCTTTTTAAAATTATTTATCACAAAGTAATTTAAAAAAAAACCTCTTTGTCTCTCTCCTCACTGAATTCTTCAGTTTAAAACCAATGGATATTTGTACAGATAGTGTTATGTGAGATTCTTTATTATTTTATGGGAGTTTTTCAACAATTACAAGAGAGAATTACTTAAGAGAATTAAGAGAATTACTAAGCTCACCTAGAACTAACTATCCATGTAATAACCTATGAATGTTTAAATATTTATCATGGAATGTTTCAAAGAAATTAAGATGTAAATTACTATAATCTAATAAATTCAATATTAATATAATTCTCTCTAAAACACTATTCACATATATTACTATATCGCTAATAGCAGTTGCACCTTATAAATCTGAAAAATTCTTAATTGACAAATTTCAATTAATTTATTTTTAATGCCAAAATAGAAACTAAATAGAATGAGGCAAGTTGTTTCTTTTTTTTTTTTATTTTAATTCCAGTGTGGTTAACATACAGTGTTATATTAGTTTCTGATGTACAATGTAGTGATTCAACAGTTCTATATATTACTCAGTGCTCACAAGATAAGTATGCCCTTAATCCCCTTAACCTATTTCGCTCATCCCCCCCCCCCCCCCCCGCCATGTACCTCCCCTCTGGTGACCATCTGTTTGTTCTCTAATTAAGAGTCTCTTTTTTTGGTTTGTGTCTCCCTTGTTTTTTTTCCATTGTTTCTTTGTTTTGTTTCTTAAATTCCATATATGAGTGAAGTCATATGGTATTTGTCTTTCTCTGACTGGCTTATTTCACTTAACGTTATACTCTCTAAATCCACCCATGTTGTTACAGATGGCAAGATTTTGTAGGGTCTTTTTTATGTCTGAATAATATTATAATTTTATATATATATACCACTTCGTTACCAGTTTATCTATTGATGGGCACTGGGGTGGCTTCCGTAGTTTGGCTATTATAAATAATGCTGCAATAACGTAGGGATGCATATATCCCTTCGAATTAGTGTTTTTATATTCTTTGGGTAAATACCCACTAGTTTGATTCTTGGAATGTAGGGCAGTTCTATTTTTAATTTTTTGAGGAAACTCCATAATCTTCCACAGTGACTGCACCAGTTTGCATTCCCACCAACAGTGCACGAGAGTTCCTTTTCCTCCACATCTTCACCAACACTTGTTGTTTCTTGACTTTTTGGATTTTAGCCATTCTGACAGTTGTGAGGTGATATCTCACTGTGGTTTTGATTTGCATTTCCCTAATGATTGAGTGATGTTGAGCATCTTTTCATGTGTCTGTTGGCCACTGGATGTCTTCTTTGGAGAAAGGTCCATTCATTTCTTCTGCCTATTTTGTAATTGGATGTGTGTGTGTGTGTGTTAAGTTGTGTAAGCTCTATATATTTTGGATAATAACTTTATCAGATAACTCATTTGCAAATATCTTTTCCCATTCAGTAGGTTGTCTTTTAGTTTTGCTGGTTGTTTCCTTTGCTGTGCAGAAGCTTTTTATTTTGATGTAGTCCCAGTGTTTTATTTTTGTTTTTATTTCCCTTGTCTCAGGAGACATATCTAGAATGATGTTGCTATGACCAATGTCAGAGAAATCACTGCTTGTGCTCTTCTCTAGGATTTTTATGGTTTCAGGTCTCACATTTAGGTCCTTGACCCATTTTCAGTTTATTTTTATGTATGGTGTAAGAAAGTGGCCCAGTTTCATTCTTTTGCATGTAGCTGTCCAGTTTTCCCAACATCCTTTGTTAAAGAGACTGTTTTTTTCCCACAGCATATTCTTTTATCCTTTGTCAAAGATGAATTGACCAGATAATTGTGGGCTTATTTCTGGGCTTTCTATTCTGTTCCGCTGATCTATGTGTCTGTTTTTGTGCCAGTACCATACTGTTTTGAATACTACAACTTTGTAATATAACATGAAATCTGGAATTGTAATACCTTCAGTTTGAGATTGCAGGGTTAAAAATAACCCGAAAGGATCAGAGTGAAAGGCCCTTGGGATGTGTGTGGTCTGTTCTAAAGTACACAGCAGAAGATGTTTTGCAGATAGGAAGCCAGCTGTAAAAAGCACACTGTGCGTTCCCTTCTTTGTTCTCTTATCCTGTGTTAAGGTCCGAGTACAATGGTGTTTATAATTAATTGATCACAGCCAGTTACAGATTTCTTTATTCCTTCTCCACTTGCATTGCTTCACTTGACTAACCCTGTGTACGTGGAAGAATGTGCCTTATTAAGCCCCTGCTGTAAATCATTATAGATCTATATCATTGTAGAAGATATATTAGATTATGGAAAATAAACCTCGGGACCTCAAGCTGTTTGCTCGAGGTCCCCTGCTCCAGGCCCCCTGTGCCTCGCTTTACTGTCGTCTCTTTTTCTCAGTTCCTTTGCCGCCCCAGGTCCACGACTCTCAGAGGTCGACAGCTTTGGCTATTTAGGGTTTTTTTTTTGGTTCCATACAAACTTTAGAATTGCTTATTCTGGTTCTGTGAAAAATGCTGTTGGTATTATGATACGGATTGCATTAAATTTGTAGATTGCTTTGGATAGTATGAACATTTTAACAAGATTTGCTCTTCCAATCCATGATCATGGAATATCTTTCCATTTGTGTTGTCTTCAATTTCTTTCATCAGTGTTTTATAGTTTTCAGAGTACAGGTCTTTTACCTCTTTGGCTAAGTTTATTCCTATTTTAGTTTATTTTATTATTTTTGGTGCAATTGTAAATGGGATTGTTTTCTTAATATCTCTTCCCGCTGCTTCATTATTAGTGTATAGAAATGCTATGGATTTCTGTATATTGATTTTGTATCCTGTAACCTTACTGAATTCATTTATCAGTTCTAATAGTTTTTTGGTGAAGTCTTTAGGGTTTTCTAGATACAGTATCATATCATTTGCAAATAGTGACAGTTTTGCTTCTTCCTTACCAATTTGGAAGACTTTTATTTCTTTTTTTTGTCTGATTGCCGTGGCTAGGACTTCCAGTACTATGTTGAATAAAAGTGGTGAGAGTGGACATCCTTGTCTTATTCCTGACCTTAAGGGAAAAGCATTCAGTTTTTCCCCAGTGAGTATGATGCTAGCTGTGGGGTTTTCATATAAGGCCTTTATTATGTTGAGGTATGTTCTCTCTAACCCTTATTGTTGAGTGTTTTTATCATGAATGGATGTTGTACTTTGTTAAATGCTTTTTATGCATCTATTGAACTGATCATATAGTTTTTGTCCTCTTTCTTATTGATGTGATATATCAAATTGATTGATTTGGGAATATTGAACCACCTTTGCATCCCAGGAATAAATTCCATGTGATTGTTGTGAATGATTTTTTTAATGTATTGTTGGATTTGGTTTCCTAATATTTTGGGGGAGGATTTTTGCATCTGGGTTCATCAGAGATATTGTCCTGTGGTTCTCCTTTTTTGTGGTATCTTTATCTGGTTTATGGGTAATGCTGGCCTCATAGAATGAATTTGGAAGTTTTTCTTCCTCTTCTATTTTTTTTGGAATAGTTTGAGAAGAATAGGTACTAGCTGTTCTTTAAGAGTTTGGTAGAATTCACCTGTGAGGCCATCCAGTCCTGGACTTTTGTTTGTTGATAATTTTTTGATTAATGATACAATTTCATTGATGGTAATTGGTCTGTTAAAGTTTTTTATTTTTTCCTGTTTGAGTTTTGGATGGTTATATATTTCTAGGTTTTCCAGTTTGTCGGCATATAGTTTTTCATAATGTTCTCTTACAATCATTTTATTTCTGTGATGTTGGTTGTGATTTTGCCTCTGTCATTACTGATTTTGTTTATTTGAATCCTTTCTCCCCCACCCTTTTTTTGTGATGAGTCTGGCTAGAGGTTTATCAATTTGGTTGATCTTTTCAAAGAACCAGCCCCTGGTTTCACTGATCTGTTCTATTACATTTTTAGTTTCGATGTCATTTATTTCTGCTCTAATTTTTATTATTTCCTTCCTTCTGCTGGTTTCATGTTTTGTTTGTTCTTCTTTTTCTAGCTCCTTTAGGTGTAAGGTTATGTTGCCTAATTGAGATTTTTCTTGCTTTTTGAGATAGATGTATTGCTACATACTCTCCTCTTAGAACTGCTTTTACTGCATCCCAAAGAGTTTGGACTGTTGTGTTTTCATTTTCATTTCCACGTAATTTTTGACTCCTTTGATTTCTTAGTTGACCCGTTCATTGCTTAGTAGCATGTTATTTAACCTCCATGTATTTGTGCTCTTTCCAGATATTTTCTTGTGGTTGATTTACTTTCATAGTGTCATGGTCAGAAAAGATGCATGGTATGACTTCAACCTTTTTGAATTTGTTGAGACTTGTCTTGTGGCCTAATATGTAATCTATTCTGGAGAATGTTCCATGTGCACTTGAAAAGAATGTGTCTTCTGCTGCTTTAGTATGGAATGTTCTGACTATATCTGTTAGATGCATCTGGTCCAGTGTGTCATTCAAAGCCATTGTTTCCTTGTTGATTTTCTGTTTGGATGATCTGCCCATTGATGTCAGTGGGATGTTAAAGTCCCTTACTATTACTGTATTACTATTGATTATTTCCTTTATGTTTGTTAATAATAGCTTTATGCATTTGGGTGCTTCCATGTTGGGTGCATGAGTATTTACAATTGTTATATCTTCTTGTTGGATTGTCCCCTTTATTATTATATAGTGTTCTTCTTTGTCTCTTATTACAGTCTTTGTTTTAAAGTACATTTTGTCCAATATAAGTAATGCTATACCAGCTTTCTTTTGACATCCATTTCCATGATGTTTCTCCATTCCCTTACTTTCAATCTGCAGGTGTATTTAGGTCTAAAATAAGTCTCTTGTAGGCAGTGTATAGATGGGTCTTGGTTTTTTCTCCATTCTGTCATCCTGTGTCTTTTCATTGGAGAATTTAGGTCATTTATGTTCAAAGTAATTATTGATAGATGTGTATTTATTCCCATTTTGTTACTTGTTTTGTGGCTGTTTCTGTAGATTTTCTCTGATCCTTTCTTCTCTTGCTCTCTCATGGTTGGCTGGCTTCCTTTAGTGATATACTTGGGTTCCTTTCTCTTTATCTTTGCATATCTATGACTGCTTTTTGATTTGTGGTTACTATTAGGTTTGTATATAACATCTTCTGCATATAGCAGTCTATATTAAGTTGATGGTTTGAACCCATTTTTTGCTCCTCTCCCTCCTACCCCATGTTTTAGTTATATGGTGTCATATTTTACATCCTTTTATTTTGTGAATCCCTTGACTGATTGTTACAGATATACTTACTGTTACTGCTTTTATGTTTCCTACTTTTCTTACTCTTATGGTGTTTCTTTTCTACTCAAAAAGTCTCCTTTATGTTTCTTGTAGGGCTGGTTTAGTGGTCATGAACTCCTTACCTTTTGCTTGTCTGAGAAACTCTGTTTCTCCTTCTATTCTGAATGATAGCCTTGCTGGATAGAGTATTTTTGGCTGCAGATTTTTTCCTGTCAGCACTTTGAATAGATCATGCCACTCCTTTCTGACTTACAAAGTTTCTGTTGAAAAATCTGCTGGTAGCCTTATGGGTTTTCCCTTGTATGTAACTGTCTTCTTTTGCTGCTTTTTAAAAAAACTAACTTATTTATTTCAGGGAGGGGGGAGGGGCAGAGGGAGAGGAAGAGAGACAATCTCAAGCAGACTCCTCCCTGCTGAGCACAGAGCCTGACATGGGCCTTGATCCCAGGACCCTGAGTTCATGACCTGAGCTGAAATCAAGAGTTGGAAGCTCAACCAACTGAGCCACCCAGTGCCCCCGTTTGGGGCTTTTAAGATTTTTTAAAATCAGTACTTTTTATCATTTTTACTATGTGTCTTGGCATGGACCTCTGAACAGATCCACTGAAGCCTAGGTGAGTGAGGCTTGGTGTAAACAAGTTAAGTAGTGGATGGCGGTGCCCTGCTGGTTCCCACAGGTGGCTGTGTGTTTATGCTGAGAAGCAAGGGAGGAAGATGACATCTGACAGCTCATTTGTTCCTGAAGGGGTCTTCCAATGATCCGTCCCCTCCAGACATGCTCTGAGATGAGTAAATAGCTTTCTCTCTCACATCCCCCAGACGTTTTTCAAACTGCTGCTTCTCAGCTGTATCTCTGTGGGCTGTTTGTTGTGCTGTCTCTTTAAGGGCAGGAATTCAGCTTCTTATTCCACTCTGGGCTTTACCAGAACTGAGCCCTCCAGTTTTTAAAATTCCAGGCTTCAAGTCCCTCTGGTTAAGTTCTGATAAGAACTCACAAAATTTGGCCTCTCATGCTTTCAAAGCCAAATGTTCTGGAGAGTCATCTTCCCTGTGCAGGCTCCCCCAGGTATTAGTCTATTTCTCTCTCCTTTCCTCACCCAAGGCTGCCCCATCCCCCAAGGACGGCCAGCCCATTTCTCTCCACACTGTCCACACTGCGTCTCTGCCCTTTGTGCCCTCTTTGATGTGGCCTCTTCTCTGCTTTCAGTGGTCGAGTTTGTTCTGGTAGTCTTCAGGTCATTTGCACTGATGCATTATTGTGTTGTATTTGTGGGACAAGGAGAGCTTAGGGTCCTCTTACTCTGTCATCTTCCCAGCCTCCCCCTGAATAAACCTAGTTCTTAAAGTGTGGTCTAAACATTGCCTATGGTTAGAAAGCATAACTTGTTATTTTGATTAAAACCCGCCCAGAAACTTTGGTTTCACACAAAGTCAGACCTGCAATTAGAATGGTGCATTCACATGACCATGCTCGTTTATTCCATATATGTAAGCATTTTAAAGCTTCATTTATCTTTATGTATTAAGGCATTACTTTTATGGAACAGTCTTTTCAACATGAGAAAATAATTGGGAATGAAAAGCAATAGAAAAATAATTCAGGTTGTTCTGTATTCATTGTATTTCCCATTATCTACAGTTGAACAAGCATCTTTCTCCTACATTATTCACTTCCTTGACTACATGGGTCCCCACCTTACAGAGATATTTAATGACATCATAGAAGGAATGATGTCACAGTTTCAATATTATGACTTAAGCGTAGGCTTACGCAAAAGGAACAGATGGCTGCCAGAGAGAAAAACCCTGTTTAAATTAGACTAAAAGCAGAAGCTGGCTTTGAATTGTGAAGGGTAATTAAAACTTTATTTTAAAATACATTTCACAGTTTGTATACCCTAGGAAGAGCTTTTTACCATGTGAACTTTCCAGCTGCCACATAGCACAAAAGAGGTTGTGCTTCTCATGTAAGGTGGTACACAGTTCAGGGAATGATGGTACTGAGAAGAGTGAAGATAAATCTCATAGACATGGCAATCCTATTTGTTAAAATGTCACATTTCATGGGAATGGTGTCAGAGTCATGAAAAGTTGCTTTAGGAAAAAAAAATTACTGGTAGAAGTTTTGGGTGGGTATAATGTACAGGAGAGAATACCTGACCAGTGCCTTCTTTGGCCCCAACATAGGCTGGTCTGCCCAAATGTCTGTTAAAGAGGACAATCTGGGATACTCCACAAATATCAATTATCAGCATAACTTAATTGCATTTTATTTGGCATTATTTCTGTATCTTAAGATGTTCTGCTACCTTTCAGTCTGTCACACGTTTGTCTGGACTTTTTTTTTTTCTTATTACATAGGTTCTGCAATTAAAGGAAATCCATGATAGACAATAATAGCAGGGAAATCCACATAACACTTTAAGGGTTAGAAGTAATTTTTCTTAACCCCTTTTGACAAAGGAGCAAAGGACCAGAAGGCTTAAGTGACTTGTTCAAGATCACACAGAAGTGCTGGTGTCAGAACCAGAAATTAAGCAACATGACTCCAGCACCCCGTTTCTCCATCATCCCATGCGTAGAACATACACAGAAGGGATATACATTGCATTGATGAAGGAATAGCTCCTGCCAATGTCATCACACAGTTTTAACATTTAATATATTCAGAGTTTGTGTTTCTATGTCAGTGAGTACTCTCTACAAACCTACGTAGATCTTTATATAAAATTTGGCCACAGTGTGACAAGTTACAGACAAGCGGCCATAATGACATGTTTAAAAGCATCTAGGCTTTTTTTTTTTTTTCCTAGTTTTTCTTTCCTATCATCTGCCATAGCGATAGCAGAAGAAATGTCAGTAGACATTAGTAAATTTAAAAAAGGGAGTGTTCTTACTACATATTTTCTTTTAAAGACTCTCACTTGCTTATCAGGCCCCTACTTTGTTGCCTGAACTGATTTCTTTAGGTTTTCACTCCATGGTAGGATCTGAGCCAATATGACTAAATAAGTTGTCTTTACTATAAATAATGTGCACAATGTATATACTCACAATGTGTACTCATTCCTCTCAGGCATACGCTACTTATGCACATAATGCATGCATATGCATAATGCTAATAATAAAGTGTTAAGAACTACTGCATTGAACACACAGGATTCTAGATGTTATGACCCATTTCATGTGCATGACATACCCATTGTTCTTTCTTTAAAATCCTACCGTACTACTTGAGTATATAAAGATGTTTTGAAGAGTTTAAGTTTGCCAAGCATTTGCCTGGAATTGATTTTGAGTGATTTCACGTTAATTCACTAGTATTCGTAGGAATTAAAAAGGTGCAGTTCCGAGGATACCAGATAATAATTTTTTTGTGGCTTTTCAAAGACAACTGTAAGGTTAAAAGTCACATAATTATAATTCAATCATCAGTTTGAAGGCAGAGAATGTGTTGTGTTCCCTCCTATATCCCAGTGTCTGGCCCATGAGGCACTCAATAAATATTTGTTAAATGAATGAATGAAGTAATATTCCGCCCTCTAGCTTCACCTAATTAAAAGCATGAAAAAACATGTATGCAAATTGTATACTTTAAAGAGTCAGGTGAATTTGGCATGAATAATCAGAGGTACAGAGAACAAAATGGGTTATTAGCCCATCCCTTGTGTTCTCACTTCTGTTTCAAAACCCTTGGGTCAAATTCTACCCTCTACAAGGAGGGATTTTCAAAGAGAGGTGGGCTATATTCCTGCACCTAATTATTATTGTGCCCCTCATCAAACTCTAGGCCCTGGATTTCCATCAAAGCCCCATGCTTTGATAGATAGATAACCAAGTAGAAAAAAGATGGAGGCATAGCACCTGTCTTTGGCCCTCTCTGAGACTCAAAACTTAATCAGGAAATAGTTAGTACCCCAATGCCTCCCAGCCCTGCCATTTTACCCAGCTTTCACTGGTAACGAAAGAATTGTATTGTCACAAAAATACCTACGGCTCCTCTATAGTACTTGACGGATAAAATTTCCTTGGAGATGAATTGCAAAAAGACCATCCGTGGGGTATCTTCTCGAATCCCACACACCCTGTATTAGACCGGGGGCAGAGACAGTGCTGTGATTCTACGCCAACTGGAAATGGAGATAGAGTTTTAACAGGTAGTTAAATTATAATAAATGATTAAAAGGCATAAAGCCTTTGTGGATTAACAACCCAAACAGGGATGCCTAAGGGCTGGTGTTATTTTCTAATAACTGTTGACTTTGGGTGGCTATAACTGTGAAGGGCAGCGCCCCCCCCCCCCCCCCCACAGAGCTCCCTGGAGCTAAATTCACTGCTGTCCACAGGCACGTCCACAGGCCCATATTTCTTAAAGAGAACAGATGGTTAGGGGAGGGCCTAGACACAGAAGCAGATTTATCTTGTCAAGGTTACTATCTCCAGGTAAACGACCTTAAGCAGGTCGCAAGTGGTCACATGCCAACAATGTGGTTCAGAGGTGTCCTGAGTGGCTGCCATTCATTAACTCTTCCCTCTCAGCATCCCAGTTGCTCCTTTTGGATCGGTGGGTAGCAGTTTTGCTGTTGTTGCTATGGGGGGTGTGTGTGTGTGTGTGTGTGTGCATGTATTTTAAGAGAAAATGCCTTATGCATGAATGCTAGTGAAGATTTATATACCTTCAAAATATTTCATTGCTTTAATATGATTGTGGACATCCTGGAGTATTTTATTTTGTATTCTCAAATGATAGAAGTCCTACCTTCAAGGGATTAAATGCACCAATCTGATAGGTAGTCAAGGCTGACTGGTGGAGAGCCCAGTGTTGTAAAAGCAGCTGCAGGGCAGAGCGAGCGCCTTGACTTGTCACTTCGCAATCACAACAGCCGGTGGGTTCAGAGCCTTCTCCTGGATGCCTAAAAAGGCACGGCGGGAGAAACGAATGGTTCTATGCTTTGTTTGGTTTGGTTTTCCTGGAGTTCTTGTTTTCAGAATGCTCTACTGTTTGTGTGTGGTCTGTGTATTTTGTTGCACAAAATACATGCCCTTTTGTGATTTGTCCCCATTATAAAAGCTGAAATCCTTGCCCTTTCAATACAGATCAGATTGTGTGTGCAGCCCAGGAGACCTCAGGAGTCTGTGAAAGGCTGACCTAGTCACACTTCTGCCTGGCGACTATCTTGCTGTGAACACCCACATCAAAAGGCCAAAGTTGTCTGCATCTGCCTTCCCGAGTATTTTTTTTTTCTGTTACTTTATTTCGTTTGTTTTTCCAAATGCACTACTTTTCTTCTGAAGCCATTTTGCCCAGTTGCCTCTACCCTGAAATGTTCCTACTTCTATGTATTTCTTTTTCAGTCACTGGGACCCTGCATCCTCCTTAATAGAGGTACAGAATGAGTGGGATGCTCTAGAAACGGTCTCAGGATTTCCCAGGATGCTCTGAATTTGTCTGACGTCAGGCCAACCTCTCAGTTCCATCCTGAGCCATTCCAGAGGGAGGCACTGAAAAATCAGACAATGTAGCTTTGTTATTTAAAAGAAAATACACATATGTGTACAATATATATGTTGTTTGATTTTATGAGCAAGGATGTCCTACTGTACTTGGAGTTAAAATTTATTTCACAATTTCCAACAAAAGTTTACTTTCTTTTTTTTAAATTTTATTTTATTATGTTATGTTAATCACCATACATCACATCATTAGTTTTTACAAGCATAATCTTCTAACTTACCAACGTGTCTAACTATACGGAGAATTAGAAAGATTCTTCTTTAATCATCATGGGCCAGTTCAAGCAGTATGGGGGATGAAATGTTCACAGAAAGCCTGTCCTACATAGTGCATGTAAAATACTGAATAAAATGAAAGGGGAAAAAATGCTATTTTTAAATGCTTGGTTAGGCTGGTGGGGAAGTAAAGGACTTGCTCACGGTGCAGAAACAAGACAGCAGAGAAAGTGAGAGGTAAGGGGAGACCTAGAGCACCCATTTGCCTGGCTGGTGGGGGGTAGGTTAATGGGCCAAAGCGAGACAGAGCCCAGCCTGGGTAATTAGGAGGTAAACTGGAGACACGGTTCCCATCAGCACATAAAGGGAATGCTCCCTCACCCCAGACAACACCCAGGGGGGTAGAGGAGGAGGCAAAATCTGGTCCACAGATGGAATCTTTGGAGATTATATGCCTTTCTCAGTCTTGTTTTCTGGTGAAAGGGAAGCAGATTGAGAAAAACCATCTCCAGTAAGAATCCATAGCTGCAAGCCTGCTATTCACTGAGCTTGGGAGACAGAATTCATAGAACTTGTGTGGTTCTAAACCCCTCAAGTCAAAAGTTTAAAGAGCCACAAAAAGGGGCGCCTGGGTGGCTGGGTTGGTTTAGTGTCCGACTCTTGGTTCTGGCTCAGGTCATGATCTCTGGGTCATGAGATTGAGCCCCACGTTGGGTTCTACACTCAGCGTGGAGTCTGCTTCAGGTTCTCTTTCCCTCTCCTTCCCGCTCACTCTCTCTCTCTCTCAAATAAATAAATAAAAATCTTTAAAAAAATAGTCACAAAAAAACAAATCCTGTATGATTCCACTTGTATGAGGTACCTAGAGTAGTCAGATTCATAGAGGTGAACAGTAGAATGGTGGTTGCCTTGGCCAGTGGGGAGGAGGAGTAGGGAGTTGTTCAGTGAGTAGAGTTTCACTTTTGCAAGATGAAGAGTTCTGCACTTAGTTTGCACAACAATGTGGATGTATTTAACACTATTGAATTTTATACTTCAAAATGGATGTAAGATGGTAAATTTTACGACTATTTTGCCACAAATAAATAATTTTTTTTTAATTTTTAGAAATTGAGTTTAGAGTAGTCCCAGATTGATGGTGCCCCCCTAACTGCCTACAAGAAATAAACAAAACAAACCAACAAACGAATGGGGGAAAAACTCCTCCAGCCTAGGACTCATAATAATTTCCAAGGAATCCAAGATCACAATATCATTTTTTTAGTACAAGAAAATAATCTCACATGAATGAGAGCCCAAAGAACCAACAAACAATAAAATCAGGGGGAGAAAGACATTAGAAATTAGATTTATTAATCAAAGGTAAATATTTGTTTAATATTTTTTAAAGATTGAACTGAAAACATACTGAAGGAAAAATAAATTATCAAAATTAACCAAGCAGAATTAAAAAGTAAACAAACAGAGGCACCTGAGTGGCTCAGTCAGTTAAGTGTCCGATTCTTGATTTCAGCTCAGGTCATGATCTCAGGGTTGTAGGACTGAGCTCTGTGTTGGGCTCCATGCTCTGAGTTTGGAGTCTGCTTAAAGAATCTCTCTCTCCCTCTCTTCTACCCCTTCCCACCTACCCCTTCCCCCATGCTAGCTCTCACTTGCATTATCTCTCTCTAAAAAATTACACCCTCATCCAAATTATATGCCCATTGGTTTACTAGAGAGCCTCTTGTCAGTTACAGCTAGATTTTCCATAACACATTGCCAGTCTGGGTCTCCTTCCCACAAAACCAAGTAGGTTTCAACACCTTAAATCTAAATGTCTAAAATAAAGAATGTTAAAACCTTAAAAAAAAAAAAAGTAAACAAATAGAGGGGTGCCTGAGTGGCTCAGTCAGTTAAAAACCGACTCATGATTTAAGCTCAGATCATGATGTCTTGGGTGCAGAGATGGAGCCCCATGATGGCTCCACACTCAGCAGAGAGTCTGCTTGAGATTCTCTCCCTCTGCCACTCCCCCATGCCTACTCACTCTTCCCCCGCCAAAATAAATAAATAAATCTTTTAAAAAAGTAAACAAATAGAATTTATAGAAATTTTCTTAAAAGGAGTATGGGTTTAAGTTTTCTGTTTCTTAATATTATAAACCAAACTGATAGATTAGGGCAGCAGATTGATTTTGCTGGAGAGAGAGAAGTAGTAAATAGGAAGAAAGAACTTTAAGAAAATAGGTCCAATATGCAAATGGATGGAAAAATGAATGAGATGTTAAGAAATCTGTAGGACAGGTCATCAGATCTTACATATCTCAAACTGGAGTTTATGATGAAAATAAGAAGATATGGATGAAGCACTATTTGAAGAGACAATGGCTGAAGTTTTCCAGAAACAAATGAAAAAATACATCTTCACACGTTCTGCATGGAGCACTGGGTGTTATGCACAAACAATGAATCATGGAACACTACATCAAAAACTAATGATGCAATGTATGGTGATTAACATAACAATAAAAATTAAAAAAAAGAAAAGAAAATTAAGAAAAAAATACATCTTCATATCCAGGAATCCCAAGCATACATGATAAAAAGAAATTCACACTGAGATAGATCATAGTGCAGATATAGACTCCCAGAGACAAAGATGTTAAAAACAGAAAGAAAAGGCAAGTTACTTCCAAGGAAGCATAATTAGGTTCAGCCGACTTATGAACAGCAATAACGAATGTCAGTTGAAAATGGAATATCTTTAAAGCACTTAGAGAAAATAACTTTTAGGTAGAATTGTCTAAGTAATTATTGTAAATCACGTATTCTATTTAATTATCTCTTATGAATGAAGGAATGAAGTCATTTTCAGATACATATACACTAAGTATGTATTACCAAAACAGACACACACTGAAGGAACTTCAAATGATGTACCTTAGGAAATTCAAGGATAAAGACCTGAGATGAAGAGGGAATGGTAAGCAAAGAAAATAGCAAACAGAAAGGCTAATCTAAATATACATTGACCATCTATATGTTTTATAATAGTAAGATAATGTATAATCACTGGGATTAAAAAAAGGAAAATAGACACCCATCCTGGAAAATCAATAGTATGTAAGTCAGATGGTAAATGATTGAAGTCGAAGGATTCTAAGGTCTTTGTATTACCAGGAAGGTTGGTAAAATATTTATTATATTTAAAATGTGATATGTTAAAGGTACATGTTACATTTTCTATTATAACCACTGATAGGATAGAAATAGTATAGATACCTTCCAAAATATTAAAGGGGAAAGATAGGGCACCTAGGTGGCTCAGTTGGTTAAGCAACTGCCTTCGGCTCAGGTCATGATCCTGGAGTCCTGGGATCGAGTCCCACATTGGGCTCCCCGTTCAGCGGGGAGTCTGCTTCTCCCTGTGACCTCCCCCCCTCTCATGCTCTATCTCATTCTCTCTCTCAAATAAATAAATAAAATCTTTAAAAAAAAAGATTTTAAAGGGGAAAGATAAAATAAGAAGGTGAAAAAAATCAATAAAAGAAATCAAGAAAGGATGACATTAACTATGACAAAAAGAAAAAAAGTGGGGGGTGGTGCCTGGATAGCTCAGTTTTTTAAGCATCCGACTCTTGGTTTTGACTCAGGTCATGATCTTGGGCTCCTGAGATCGAGCCCTGCTTTGGGTTCCATGCTCAGCGAGGAGTTGACTTGAGATTCTCTGCCTCTATCCCTCCCCCCACCCACACACATATGCTCTCTCTCTCTCTCAAATAAATATTAAATAAATAAAATCTTAAGAAAAAAAGTGGGAACAAATATTTTAGTAAACATAGTCAATGTAAAAAAATTGAAGTTTTCATCTAGAAAAAGAGACTGGATAAAACCCAAAACCCAGCCACATGCTGGGTGTGTGTAAGACATTTCTAAATTATAAAACCAACACAGAAAGATCAGGATAGTCACATTAATATCAGATAAAACAGCCTTTAAAACAAAAAGAATTACTCAAATTACTAGAGATAAAGCAGTTCAGTATATGTTGAAATAAGTTTCAGTTCTCCAGGGAAGAGAAACAACTTGTATCCATGTGATGGCATAGCTTCAAAATATATAAAGAAAAAACTTGAAATATGTACAATAAGAAATTTAAAAATCCACTATAATAGATTTTTAACATACTTCCTTTTTTTTTTGTAACCAATAGATTGAGCAGTCACAAAGTCAGCAAGAATATAGAATACTTGAACCTGGTTACTAACTGTAGTCTAATGGACCTATAGAGAGCATAAAAACAGAATACAATGTTTCCACAAACCCAAGAAATATTTATAAAATTTAAAAATATATATTATCTTACTCATTTGCATGACATACTTCAGACTGCTTAAAAAGTTAAAGAATCATCCTTCTGGATTAAAGATGCTATATACGTTCTAAATCATACAAGGTAACATTATCAAATGTTATTTTAAATTCATATGAACTTACCCTAGATCTCACAGGAAATGGTAGGGTCAGGATGTAAAATCAGGAGTCCTCTAGGTCCAAAGATTCTTTTCTTCATACTAAGACACACTACTGGGGATCTAGAAGCATCCTTCTACTTTATCAGTACAACCAGAAGATCTTGAAAATAGCCATGTATTGATCCTGATACCAACCCAGTTGCCAGGAAAACTGCCTTTACCTTGATGTTCTCAGTCTCTCCATTAATATCGCCTTCTCCATTCTGCCACAATTATAACTTTTAATTTCTTTTCAGCCCAGGATTTTATAATATTTCTATTAAGTAGAAGCATTTTATCAATACATTCTGTAGGACTGTTAGTTTATTAAATAGCAGAATGCCAGGTGTGACGATGAGGAGCTATCGGTCTGTTAATATGCCTTTACTCCAATATGCAAGATAGAAGTAATCATAATGTATTATTAGTCTCATTTTTTCCTGTGTTAATTCCTTAATCAACTTCATCTGAAGGCCAATGTCTAGCCTTTGCAATACTGTTAGGCTTCTTCATAAAACGAACTGCAGCCAACATCTGTTCAAACAGTCCCTTATTTTGCGGGCCCCTACACATCTAATATAATGTGTTGGGGTTGAGCAGTGAGCTCCAGAAAGATACGTCCATGTGTTAACCCTCTGAACCTCTGAAAGTGACCCTGTTTGGGAAAAGAGTCTGCAGTTGTGATGGACGTTCAGGATCTCAAGAGGAGATCATTCTGGGTTGTCTGAGTGGACACTCAATCTAATGATGTGCCTTTCTGAGAAACAAAAGAGGAGAAGACACAGACAGATAGGAGGGGGCCATGTAAAGAAAAGGGCAGAAGCTGATGTTATGTAGCCACAAGCCAAGGAAACCAGACAATGGAAGAGGCAAGGTAGGATTTTCTCCCAGAGCCTTTGGAGGAAGTGCAGCTCAGGCCTCCAGAGCTGTGAGAAAGCCACCTAGTTTCTTATAATTTGTCATAGTAGCCACTGGAAACTAAGAATACTACCAAACAAATAATATACCCATTACTATTATGTTTTTTAAAGATTTATTTATTTGAGAGAGAGAGAGAGTAGAAGGGAGGAGCAGAAGGAGAGGGAGAGAGAATCTCAAGCAGACTCCAGGCTCAGCGTGGAGCCCGGAGCCCCAGGTAGGGATCGATCTCACGACCCTGAGATCATGACCTGAGCCAAAATCAATAGTCGGATGATCAACTGAGTGAGCCACCCAGGCTTATGCCCCAGTATTATGTTTTATAATTGCATTTTCCCAAATTCAGATGACTCAAACCACCAGTCACAACAGCAAATTTGCATATTTACGTTTGTGGTTTTCTTCTCAGGGTGAAACCATTCACATTCCCTTCCCTTTATATTTGCAGATAAATTTTTCACTCTTAACTACTGACAAATACTGAGCATCTAGACTTGGCAGATACTGTGGTATCAGACCCTGAGGCAAAGAAGTGAAGTACACAGGGACAGTTACTATGAAGGGTTATGAAGGATTAAGTAAATTAAAAGAAATGACTTACACAAAACACCTAGAACACGAACAGACCCAGAGTCAGGACACAGAAAAGGCAGCACTGACTTTTACGAATGTCTCTTGTAAAATACTGTCATCCAGGTAGTTAGTGGTTTACTCTAGGTGATTAGCATTTCAATTATCTGATGTTATTTATTTGATCATCCATAATCATCTGGTGACTTGAACTAATTTGGAGAGAGTCTGCTTACCTATCGATGTGGGACATAACTGTTTTGGAGATGTCTACACCTGCTTCTTGCAACACTCGGATGATCTGAAATGGTGCACTTGGATTCCTCCCAGGATGAATAATAACAGGACAGCCCAGCTGAGCCTGAGCATGAGCAGTTGCTTGAAGAACTTTCCTCTCATTCTCAGCCAGAGGCCAGGAGCAACCAATTTCTCCAATGACGCCACACCTGATAGTCGTTCCATCGGCCCCATGGAGAATTTCATGAATGAGGACATCAGTAAGCTAAGGAAGAGCAGGAAAGAAAACATTTTATAGGCTGAATTTATCAACCCAGAGTCACCACAGTATGTGAATGGATGTATTCCTTCGGCCATTCGTTCTTTTAAGAATGTATTCGCCATCCATTCAATTAATATGGGTCAATGACAAAGGCCAAATCTCAAATTCAACAAGTTATTCTAAATCAAAGATTCAATAATATCTTACTGTGATTATTTAACGAGAAATTTGTGACTTGAGGAAGCTATAGGGGGAAAAAATGTGACTTCATGAAAGTACATTCAGATGAGAAAAAAAAACCCTATAATTTAACCTGAGAAACATCTAGAACATAAAAAGACTGCCCTTGAACATACATCAACCGTATCAACTAATCCTTTAATTCTCCCTTATTTATGTAGTGCTTAACCCCATACAGCATAGAATATTCACAGCACACAATACTAATATGACATTTTTTGATTCATATGTATATTACTACTAAGAGTGGTTGGAAGAATGTGTAATGGCTGACTTCAGGATAGTCTTCAAATAATATAAGCATATAAAAAGGTAAAGATCTGATTGGAAAATGATGCAGATAAAGTTTTGCAATACAAAGATTTTAATGATTAACTGAATCGTTGCAAAGACTGCAGCTGACGCGCTATGCCTTTCAAGCAGGCAATGGATGACACGTATAAATATAGCCAGTAGGTATAAACACGTATAAACACACACAGACACGTTCAGAAGGAGAGCACATATATATGCCAAGAAGCTTTGTGGCTAATTCTTTCTGTTTCTCTCTGAAAGATTTCCTTCCTTCTGCCCATTCTTGCTTAAGATCATATGATAACAAAAACAGGAATGGATTTTCTTCCACCCTTCCTGTTTTGTAAAAGAAGGAAACCTATTCGCCCGTGTGCCAAGTCTCTGCCTGCCAAGTCTCACCCTACAGTGAATTTTTTTTGCTGGTTATTATAAAATCCAGAAAGAATATCGAGGTTACATAACTGCAGTTTATAATGGGAAAATGAGGTTTACAAACAGGCTGAAGCACCACTATGGAGCAGAAGTACCACATATCCAAATCTAAGTGTTAACACTTGGGATTTTTCAGTGACTAGTGGGTTAAGCTCTCCTCCCTTGACGCTCTTTTCTTTATGAGACAAAATGTTCCTAGTTTGGGTCCCCACGGGCAGATGTCATTGCTAGCTAGCACATTTCTGTCGCAATGCCCAGCTACCTCTGAGTCAGTGACATTCCCCAATGGAGATGGCACAGAGGGAAAATCCAATGTCTGAGGTTCTGGCCTTTCTGAATTGACACGCAAATATTGTCCAAGTCCTCAGGGCTCCTCACCTGCTCCACTGACATGGCTCTGGTCTCCGGAGAGTGAGTTGCCTCCACGTAAAACCCAGCTCCAGATATGATATGGACGCCCGTCTCCTCCGCAAGCCACCTCAGAGTCTTCACGTCTCGGCTAATCCCAACAGTTGTGTTCTCCACCAGAGCCCCTCCACCGTTGGCTTTAAAATACAGCAATTCTTCCCTTACAGCTTCCGTCTCCTGATTCAGCCGAAGATTCTCTTTATGGGAATAAGGGTTTTTTTGAATCCAGAATAAGTTTTTCTTCATAATAGGTTCCTGAGAGGCAGCTTCATGAGACGGAGGAGGTGGGTAGTAACAGTGGTCAAAGGTCATTGTCAGATGTTCGTGGGTCAGAGTACGGCCCAGTTTGCTGGGCTCCATGGGGCCCAAAACCGTTTGGACTTTTCCACTTAAGGAAGACATTTCTGGTGATGCCAGGAGATGCTCTGAAAAGAGTGTTTTCTGGAAAAAAAAAAAAAAGAAAACTATAATCAGAAAATTTAACACACCCATAAATTCTATCCATCGGGGATGGGAGGCTGCGAATGTATACCTGTGTAAGAGAGAATCAGTGAAACTAGAGATATGATCCCACTTATCATCCTGCCAAAGCCAGTCAGTCTCTAGTAAATTGTGGAAGTTCACTGCAGCCTTAAGTGACATGCATGGTGTTAGATGTCCCCTGGCCACTTCTACTGGGACTCCTTTGCCTGACTTAATCCCAACCTCATCTACTGAAAATATTTCTTGGTATTCAGTTCACAGTTTCCTTTTGCTTAATTTTATCTCATTAGTCATGGCTATACTTCCTTGGTTAATTCAACAGTAATCTTCATTAAAAAAAAAAAACTCATAATCAATAACATGTCAAAACCAGCCTTGTATCAGAACTTTTTCATTTGTCATTTTTCAAATAAATTAAATATACTGAGGCTACTGATCATTCCATTACTCATTCACTATCCAAGTGAACAAACTTCTGTTGAAAGGTCCATCATGTGCCAGAAATTGTATATATAATATATACGTAGGACAAAAATCTTTGACCTTGATCATTTCACAGATTATTCCCCCAAAAAACAACTGGGGGGGGCACGCCTAGATCTAGATTTTTTCTTTTGTCTAGGGCACATAGTCAGAAATACTTCGAAAATCATTAAAAGCAAAACTCCAGGGCTCCTGGGTGGCACAGTTGATTAAGCGTCCGACTCTTGGTTTTGGCTCAAGTCATGATCTTGGGATCCTGGGATTGATCCCCGGGTCGGGGGTGGAGGGGTCCATGCTCAGCGGAGAGTCTGCTTGAAGATTCTCTCTCTCCCTCTGCCCCTCCCCGCCATGAGTGCACGCACATGCATGCTCTCAAATAAATAAATCTTAAAAAAAAAAAACAAAAACCAAAAATCCTTTGTTATAATGCAAGTGACTATAACTTAATTGAAACTGAAATTTGCTGTCTCCAAAGAGTAAAAACCTCTCTATTTATCCTATTTATTTTCATTTGTAACACATACTAAGTATTCACCAAGTTTCCATCACTGACAACAAGAACCCCAGCTCCAGAGCTTTCATGCGTCCATATGTTTCCTAAATGAAGGGATTCTCTTGGAAAGAAGGCATGACTGAAAGTGTGAAGACAAACACCTTCGTGGCCAAGAGCGAAACCCCTGCCAGAAACAGTGGTCTACACCGAGTGCTAGCCGTATACATTCGGAGGATGCTGACACATTGACTGGGAACCAGGTAAAAGAACATGCCTCTGAAGCTCTCAAGCTGTTCCTTAAAGACATTCTGAAATCCCTGACCTTCTGAGCATCAGTTTTCTTATCTGTAAATTAGAATAACAAAAGCACATTTCCTATGCTGTCCTAGGCATTCAGTGAAATGAGCTTCCAAGTATCAAAGCTACCGCAGGTCTGGCACACAGCACTTGGTTAACAAATGATAGTTCTGTTCTGTTCGGCCACATTGGAACTACTATGTATTCCCTAGGTTATTTTTTTTTTTTTTTTCAGAGGGAGTGTTTGGTTAGAGAGGAGATCATTTGGGGGAGCAGCAGGTAGAGGATGATTCGCAGTGGTACATTCAAGAGACAAGGGGAAAAGAGACCAGGGTTGGGGAGAAAGGAGCACCGAGCCCAAGGCAGTTTAACATCAATCCACTGCAATTATCTGGAACTGAGGAGTTTGACATGTATTGGCCCATAATGTGTAAATAATTGATTTCGACTGTTTGATAGACAACTGTAGGACGTGTGGCTAGCACGGCCATAGTTTTTTGTTGGTAGTGCTCTTCTGCAAGCCAAGCTTCCATCATCTAAATAATTCACATGGTGACAGAAGCTGGTGTCTATTTAGAGAGTCGCCGTGTGCCTGCCGGTCACCGCACAGGACAATGATTTTCCTTGATGATGTCTAGGACCTCACTGTTCAATGCCTTATTCCCTGTTACTGAGAGCAAGGAATAGGTAGCTAGTTCTTTCTGGTGACAAAAATCACAGTTCATTAATGATCGATTCAGTCTTCCATAGGGGTTAATTTGTTCTTTCCTTCCTTTTGGCTGATGGGGCCCAGAAACTTGGATAAACTGATGAAACACTATCACTATCATTGCATGTCAACCAGGCTTCAATTTTTTAAAAAGGAAAAAAAAAAAAAACAAAAAACCAACAGCAGTAGCACTTTTACTAGAAAAGTACCAAACTGCATGGTTAATTGATACAGATTTGAAAGAGCAATGTTAGTAAGTTGCAAGCTCACAACCTGTGAATCTGTGAAAAAAAAAAAAAAAACCACTTAAATGTCATCTCTCCTGGGAAATTCCTCAGGCAGAGCGAGTTGCTGCTTCCTATGATCACAAACAATGTAACTCACACTTAAAGGATAAAAAAGGATTAAAGAACAAACTGTAGCCGACATTACTCTAAGCTGGAATGTGTCTTTTAGCGTGAAAAAATATGTATATAATGCTCATGGTTCCTGCACGGTTACATACAGGAACTCCTGTATGGCTCTTTCACCCACATTCAGCCTGAAAGCCGAATAGGCAAGGGGCTACCACTGGCCTTCCACCATAGAGTGAAGAGTTCACAGGGTACGGAGGAGGGTGATGGACAATGAGAGCTGCCGGTTTACAGACAGGAGTGACCTGCACCAAAAAAAGCAGGCTTCCAGCATTTTCCAGAGCATCCATGGGAAGCTTCAGCATTGCATACACCTGCAACAGAAGGTAGTGGGAAAAGAGCGGAGCTATAAACGCAGTTGCCAAAAGCTTTGTTGTACTTCAAATGTGAAATCTGAGCAGTCAGACACACCGAGGCTAGTCTGCAATTACCGGCACGAGCCTGGTCAAAGGAAACAATACTTCTAACCCCAATGCGTATAGAAGCACACTTCAAAGGAAAAAAAAAAAAAAGACAAGACAAGAGAACGAGTACTATAGGGTTGAGCTGGAAACCAGAGACAATATGTAGGATGTGTCATTTTTGAAAATACATGCACAAATTAACTTTTATAAAATATAGAGCAAATTTGCCAAACTGTTAGAGATTTGGTGGTGGGTGGGGAGTTTGGGGGGCAATTTTCTTTTTGTTTCCCCGAGATTTTGCCACAGTTATTTCACTCAGGCCGTTATGCTTACGATTTTTCTGTCTCCCTGAGTTGAATATTCATTTCGGTTACATTTCACATTTCAGAGGATAGGACTTCCTGAAAATTTTACATGCGAATGAGTGTCCTCCTGGATTTCATAGACTCATGCCCTTTTCCTGCCCCTGCCTCTGTCACACCTGGTCCTGGACCTGGCTGAAGGTACCTGCTCTGCAATCTTAGATGCAGGGGTCAAATTGGCAAGTTGATGTTGGGTGAATTGATTTTCAGCTCACTTCCCCAAGAACTGCATAAGTTCGAATCTCTATACTAAATCCTTGTTCCATTTCACCTCTAGTTTTCTTTCCCTGATCAAACCCTACCTGATGAAAAAAATGGGAAAGCATTTCAGAGTTTTATGCAGGAGAAGATATGAACTGCATAACTAGCAGTCTCATGGAGAATGGATGAAGGCGGGGGGGCGGTGCGCTGGCAGTGGGGTGTTGCTAGAACCTGGAAAAAAAACCAGGTGGTGGCTTGGTCTGAGAGGACACCAGTGGAGATGGTGAGAAAGCAGAAGCAGTAAGAAGTACTGGCAGTTTCTAACTGGACTTGCTGCTGCTATAAAAGGATCCCCCAAACAATGGGCTCCTCAGAAAAAAGTGCCTTCTGGTGCAAATATGCAAGCACTTCTATCTTTTTATGGGGCTGCATCACACAGAGCAGCAGGACTCTATAAACACCGCACTTAGAGCTGACATCTGATTTGTGACTGAAATATTTGTAAAACCACGTAATATTTTTTAAAGCTTGTTTGAATACTTCTTTCACGTGCAGGTTCAAGCCTGTGACATGTCTTCTCTCCGACAGCATCGGTCTGGTGGCAGAACAATGGTGACACAAGATTTCCTCCTCACACCCAGCACATGCCCACTTGCCCGGATACGTATAGTTCTATGGCTCTACTGCATGGAGATTTATGACTTTTCATATTAAGCATTGTCAAAAAAAATCAGTAGCCATGCCTGAATAAGGAGGAGGAAATCCGACCACTTCAGAACAATAATGGGACCCAGCAAGTTCTTCAAACAGTGACATAAATAAAACAAAACCACTCAGAGAGATAAATGAGCAGCGTGATTCTTGTACTCAGAGGAAAATGTGGGTTTCATTCCCAAGGGGTTTTTTTGCCTTTTTTTTTTTTTTAGCCTTTTTTTCCCATTTGACTAAGGAAGTTGGAGAGACATCTGAGGATATTTCCAAATTCCAAATAACAAATATGAAGATGGTGATGAAGATGTACCCAGGAAGTGACACTCCTCGAAAAAGGCATTGATAGATGAGTGCACCTGGGAAAGGTCCCTTCCCCTGGGTTGGCTCAGGCCTTCCTGGTCCCGAGCAACTTAATGCGAACAGTTCATCTAAAATGATAGGTCAGTTCAGTCCTGTAATTACTCAAGTCAGAAGTCACATTGGGCTGCTCAACTGTTGGGATGGGGCTTGTAGCTTAATTGACTTTGTTTTAAAAATTTTTATTTTTAATTGAAGTACAGTTGATGTACAATATTATATGAGTTTTAGGTGTCCAATCTAGTGATTCAACAATTATATACACTATGGAAATGCTTGCCATGATAAGTGTAGTTACTTACCACCTGTCACCATACAATTATTACATATTATTGACTATGTTCCTTATGCTGTACTTTTCATCCCTGTGATTTATAGCTAGAAGTTTGTACCTCTGAATCCCCTTTGTTTTTTTTGCCCATTCTCCCACTGCCTCCCCTCTGGCAACCACCAGTTTGTACTCTGTATCTATGAGTCTGTTTCTGGTTGTGTTTTTTTTCTTAGATTCCAGAATAAGTGAAATCATATGGTGTTTGTCTTTGTCTGACTTATTTACTTAGCATAATGCCCTCTAGGTCCATCTATTTGCAAATGGCAAGATTTCCTTCTTTTTTATGGCTGAGTAATATTCCATTGTACCTCATCTTCTTTACCCATTCATCTATCAATGGACACTTGGATCGCTCCTCTAACTGGCTAGTGTAAGTAATGCTGCAGTAAGCAGAGGGGTGCATATGTCTTTCCTCATTAGTGTTTTCGTTTTCTTTGGTAGACACCTACAAGTGTAATTGCTGGATCATATGGCATTTCTTTCTTTCTTTTTTTTTTTTTTAAAGATTTTATTTATTTATTTGACAGAGAAAGAGACAGCGAGAGAGGGAACACAAGCAGGGGGAGTGGGAGAGGGAGAAGCAGGCCTCCCGCAGAGCAGGGAGCCCGACGCGGGGCTCGATCCCAGGACCCTGGGATCATGACCTGAGCCGAAGGCAGACGCTTAACGACTGAGCCACCCAGGCGCCCCTCATATGGCATTTCTATTTTTAGTTGTCTGAGGAACCTCCATACTGTTTTCCAGAGTGGCTGCATCAACTTACATTCCCCCCCAACAGTGAGGAAGGGTTCCCTTTGCTCCACATCCTCGCCAACACTTGTCATCTCTTGTCTTTTTGATACTAGCCATTGTGGCAGGTGTAAGGGCATCTCATTCTCGTTTCAGTTTGCCTTTTCTTGATGATTAGTGATACTGCGCATCTCTTCATGCATCTGTTGGCCATCTGTATGTCTTCTTCGGAAAAAATTCTATGCAGGTCCTCGGCCCATTTTTAAGTTGACTCTTTAGTCAAACACGTGCTAAATGATCAGCTCTTCAAGTCACACACACTAGGACTTTGGTAAATCCTACTCATATTAAGACTGGTTTCTGGAATGTATCTGTTCAGTCAACAAATTGAAAACATTTTCCCCTTAGTAGAAAAAGGGAGGGAAGGGAGTTCGAAGGAGGGAAAGGATGAGGGAGAGGGAAGAAAAGCCCTGGATCTCTATTCAGGTCAAAAAGCAACATTACTCACTACTTGTCACAGTAACATTGGAGCTGGGACAAGTGAAATGCTGTCAAAATGCTGTCTACAGAACTGACCTTTACGGGAGTTTTTTTCATTTGAAAAAAAACAACAACAACAAGATTTAGCTCATCTCAACCCCTCATTCTCAGAAAAAGTTTCCACACTCACTTCTGTGAGACTGTTTAATGTAAATTCCTTGATTTTGCTACGAGCATAATCCTCTCAGTGGAACATGGAACAAGTTATTGGATACAATGATTATGGCTTCTTTTTGCCCCTAAAGAACTCTCTACACTGAGGCTAGTTCTCAGCTTTCCTCTTCCATGGATTCTTAGCACTAGGCTATCTCACAGAAACATCAACATTTGCAGCAAATTGCACAGCTGGTCCTTAACTGCCTTTAGTCACTTAAAGAGTTACAATTTGTGTTACTTTGAATTCCAGGTGAATCACAGGTTAATTTTTTAAACATATAAAGTATCATGTTCCTCACACAATTTCATTTGGAAGGCTATTCTTGAGGTGGCTTGATTTAGTTGCAAGAACAGTAGGTTCAGGTTCTTGGCTCTTCCGCTAAATAGCTGTGTGATATGGGGCAAGTAACTTAACCACTCTGAGCCTCTTTTCCCATCTGTGAAATGAATGGGTTGGACCGGATGACTTCCAGAAGACATTCATGGTTCTGTAATATCCTTTAGCTTGAAATGGATATTGATGACCTTCTAAAGATCATTCAATGAAGAATATTCATTTATCAATGGTGTACTTTAAAATGTATATTTTATATCCATGTGCATACATATGTATGTAATAAGAATGAATTTCATTCATTACCTATCAGTGAAGGCTGTACTTATTAAGAATTTTTTTAACATACAGTTTATATACGTGTGAATACATACACACATGTACATGGAGAGAGAATGAATGGGTTTCAGTTTGAGATCCTTCTCAGTTTGAAAGAACTCTAGGAGGGATGGCTGGACTTGAAAGAACCCTGAACTTGGAGTTCTGGTTCCAATGTTTCCTACTTGTGTAACTGAAAAATTCACACATTTTTAAAAATTTAAAATTTACCTTGAGTTAGTTTCCTCACTTGAAAACTGGAATCCTATCTGCCTGATCTACCATGTAAGATTTGAAATGAAAAGCAAATAAGGTGATACCTAAAAGCACTACCTAAATTATAAGCAAATACAAATGTTCAAAATTATTATACACCAAACGTTAAATTATTTTCCAAACATTTGCTGAGTATCCCTAGGCAAATACACCTAAACTTGTTCTTTCATAAATCTAACAATAAGTGGATGAAGTTTATGAATCAAACTGAGGCTGTAATCTGCTTATAAATGAATTCCTTCGCTTGAGACCTGTGATTCTTAAAAGTAGGCTGACTGTTGGCGATTAATATCACAGCTCATTAGGCTTTTGGAAATGACCCACCGAAGCGATTGCAGCTATAGGGGGTCCTCATTTTCCATGGGTAACTAGTACTGGCAATGCCTTTTTAAATGAATGCGTTCAATAGAGTGTGTTCGCTGGCATACATAGATGGCTTTCAGTGAACCCTGCCTTCCAATATTCACATCTGTGTGCAACCCCTTGGTGGAAGCCAAGCTGACCCATGACTCAATCGAACCAATAGTATGTGGTGGAAGTGATGCCATGTGTTTGGGACCCAAGTCTTTAGAAGTAGCTTCTGCTTTCGTGTTCCGGGGAAACCTGAGCTGTGATGTAAGAAGTCTGACTACCCCTCATGTGGAGAAGGAGAGGCCCTCAGATCATATGGGGAATATAAGAGCCAGTCACCCAGCATCCCTCCTGAGCTCAGCCTTGCAGCTGTCCCTGAGAAGGTACCAGATGAATGAGTGAGTCTTGAACATTCTAACCCAGCCAAGATCCCACATGACTGCAAGCCCAGCTACAGCCAACCAGTACAATCTGGCCAACCCACAGAATTTTTTTTTTTTTATTATGTTATGTTAGTCACCATACATAACATCATTAGTTTTTGATGTAGTGTTCCACGATTCATTGTTTTTGTATAACACCCAGTGCTCCATGCAGTACGTGCCCTCCTTAATACCCATCACTGGGCTAACCCATCCCCCACTCCCCTCCCCTCTAGAACCCCCAGTTTGTTTCTCAGAGTCCATAGTCTCTCATGGTTCGTCTCCCCCTCCGATTTTCCCCCCCTTCATTTTTCCCTTCCTTCTCCTAATGT